>NC_084601.1:24954628-25142128 GCF_033807715.1 Cololabis saira | reverse complement strand
CATTAGCCAGATTTCCATTAGCAAAGGTAGGGGATAAAGGTTTTACAGGGACAGTGCTGTTGGCATGTGTTTCCATGTATTTCCCAGGTCCATTCCCTGCCTCTGGTTTCACCATGATTAGTGACTCGGGTGCTTTCACACCTGTCCCGTTTGGAGCAGTTGTTCCGAAACAGGGAGCGTTTCCCTCTAAAGATCGATTTGTTTGGTATATGTGAACACAGCAATCGCGCTCGGATGCGGGACAAAACAAGCAAGCCGAGATCGCCTAGGAGAGGTGGTCTCGGCTCGCTTCCATTCCAGACCTGGAGCAGTTCGTTTGCATTGAGAACATAATCCACACAGCAACAGATTAACTGCAGAAACACACAGAAACAAACTACAAACAAAGTGATCAGCACTACCATGAGGCCTTAGGAGCTTGCTAGGAATTGAATGAATTGCCTCCTTTTGGGGCTCCTTCATGGTCAGGGCTAACTGACCATGAATTAACCACTCTGGGGGGTATGCATTGACTTCACTTCCCCACTGGACCATGCCCCCTTACCCCCTGGCAAAACATCAGCAAAAATGGTTGCAACTAGTGGAGAAGACGGGATAACAAGGCAGTTGGACTTGACAGTGACCCGTACAGTTTTCCCCAAGAACCAGTGGTCGATGGACATTAATATTTGGCCATGAATCGAATTTCTGATCACATATATATATATATATATATATATATATATATATATATATATATACACATATATAAAAATATATATATATATATATATATATATATATATATATATATATATATATATATATATATATATATATATATATATATATATATATATAATTTTTTTAAATATTTTTATCCCGATTTTTTTCCCCATTTTATCACCTCCTACCTAGGTGACAGTCCTGGGAATTTCTGATATTTATATGTACTTAATTTCTACGCCGGGGAAATACACGAAGCAAAGCTTCGGCATACAAAAAACTTAACGCTTGGTCCTACTTCAAGGCAGGATTTGTTGGCGAAATTAAAGTGATGAGGACACCGAACTTTATGATTTGACCGTTTAACGTTAGCTACCCAAAAATCCAACATTACCTGATACAAAATAGGAACCGAAAATCCACGTTTCGGTGCATGGAATCCAGTTGTTTCTGCGAATTGCAGTGATCCATTTGTCTCTCTTAAGCTTATTTTTCGGCACTCTGTAAAATGATAACTCCGATTTCTTGCAAAATCTATGAGTACAGTCGATCGCACAACAGCTCTTTCCCATTTTAGATGTTTTCCAGTTGCTCAAACTGAAAGTCTATGCTGCCACTCAGTCTTTCTGCCACTCAGTGGGCGTAACCCGCTGTGAAGTCGCATCTGTGACATCATGCGCATTCCCTCTATAGTTGGGTCGTAGATGTTCGTGGAATTCAGTAAGTTTCTTCTTGACAGCTGGCTTGTATGTGAATTTCCCTGCTGTGGGATGATGAAGGGGTTTATCTTGTTTGATATCATGTCAGTGCCTGATGCAGTCTAACACATTAAACTTGAAAGTCTTTCTTGGATTCTGGTTCTTGTTCTCAGAGATTGCTGTGGTCATCTCTCAGATCCACCACTACTGAACCGATGGTGATATGTGATACCTTATGTGCTTTAAGTATCACTCAGTACCAGCCCAAAGTTGGTTGATTCTCCTTTCACCCTGCCTCTGAGAAGACACATCGGATGTTCTGATGTTACTTCCTCCCAAAAGCACCCTGCCTGTACTGGCAGGGCAAGCAAAATATTTAGGTAATAGTCCCGCTTTTAAAAATCTTATTGTAAGGGAGGATTTTCTCCCACATTTAGAACTACTGGCTAATATTTCTGGGTTTTGCTTCTTTGGTGTACCTTCTCAGGTTGGTAACCAGAGCTGAAAGTCTTTGTTGGGTCTGTAGTGCCTGGGAAAACCGAGAGCTTGTTTTATTCCTTGGGAAGTTCTGTTTTCATTGCACCTTTCTGTTGCTCTGATGGCTGACTTCTCTTCCGGTTGCCTTGATCTTGGCTTCCAGCCTTCTCCATGTGGGATTCCAGGATCACTGTGATAGCCCCTGCTTGCGATGGTTCCAGGAGTCATGTGGGTTCAATATACACCTTCTAGGATACTCTCATATGTACTTGGTCAGTCAGCTAAGGTAAGGATAAAAGAAGCTGAAGGCTTCCAGTTGAGTTTATCCCCATCTAGGTAAGCTCCCCTTGTGTTGTCAAGACTTGGTACTGGGACATGTTTGGAATGATGATGTGTCCCAACTGACCTGTCCCTTCTGAGAGCACAATCCATTTGTGAAATTAGTTTAAAAGTTGGGTTTTGAAGAATGATTTAGTCCAAAATCCTCTTACAATTGCCCTCATTGGAGCTGATTTTATAGTACTCCTCCAACAATTTGATATTCCCTGCTCTGGTTCATGAATGTCCTGTTCCAATAGCCCACTTAACAGCAGCCCCCATCATCTGAGCTAGACCTTGTTAATCTGACATCCACGCTGGCATGGTTTCATTAACATGAAGTGTTTAAATACTGAGATATCCTTGAAATGTGATATTCATAATTACCAGTTAGAATGTTTTCAAATAAACTAATAACTGACTAATGGCCAGTCAAATATCTCTTCTAAGACTGGGGTTACCCATTGTTTGAGGGCTCTAATATCGTCTTTAGAAGATGAGTCTCCGATGGCTTTCTACAGTTGTAATGATCATTCAGTAACACTTCCAGAGGACAGTCAAAAAGCCTGAGTCAGGGGGAATTGAGTATTATTCATTGGATATGAGACGTCGTATCAACCCCAGGGAATGACATTTTAATGTTCTGTAGAGTTAGTTGCTTGTAGGTTTATGGAATGTTTAATTTATATTTCCCATGATATGAGTTGTAAATAAACTGCTAAATATTTCTTTTTTGTAATTTAATGTTTATGTACTATTATGTGTTTCCTTTTTTTTTTTTTACTGCACAAAATGTTACACAAAAAGAAGAAAAAAAACCTTTGGATGCGAGAATGTGGGTATGGTTTAAGCGTTATTGATAACCTTGTTAAAAACTAAGTTGCCGACCAACTCTTGACTCTTTCTTACTATTTATATGTATTTGACTAATTGCTGGTAATAAACAATGAAAATTTTGTTCAGAATGTTATTTCTTCAGAACCTTCAGAGCCATTGAGATGCTGGAAGTGGGAGTTGAAGAACTTTCTCATAGGTTTATCTGCAAGATGCTCCCAGCAAACTCTCTTATACGTTTGGGCGTATTGGGCCTGTCTGGTGTCTTTCACCTGCCAACTGATCCAACTCACCACCACGTAGTGATCAGTTGATACCACAGCTCCTCCCTTTACCCAAGTGTCATGAAAATATGGTCGCAAATCCAAGATACAATTGTAAAGTAAATTTTTCACTGCAATACAATTCACCACTAAGGCCCTGTTTACATGTAGCAAAAACTGTGGTGTTCTCATGCGTTTTGGCCGTTCGTTTACATGAAAACGAAGCTTAAAGTCACCAAAAACGATAATTTCTGAAAACTCCGGCCAAAGTGGTTTGCCATGTTTGCTTGTAAACAGAGGGAAACGGACATTTAGGCTTCAGAATGTCACATTATGCAACAGAAATGTCATGTGTGTGACCTGTGTTTACAATTTGATTGGCCACGTCAATATTTTTTTGTATTTTACCTGTTTTATATTCTAAAGTCACACTTAAAAGTAAGTCCACTTCTCTGTCACTCCAAAGGAAAAACTCTCGTTCCATCTTGGACGTAACTGGAAGTTACAGTCATTTGTTGACATTTTTTTCCAGGATTCTGATTGGCTAGCATGACTCTATGCTTCTTATTACACTGCCCCCTGTAGATTTGGCTGCTCATAGCCCCTTAACAGCGTATTTATGCAGGTTCGTGTAAATGATGGTATTTTTCAAAACGTTGAGGGGGAAATATCAGTTTTTGTAAATACCCGGCTATGTGTAAACGTGGCCTAAGAAACATCACACAAACACTACAATCATCACAGCACTACACACACTGCACCCATCACTGTCTTGTCTTTCTATCAGTCTTGTCCTTCCATGTTTCACATCTGTGATTTTAATCATCTTTGGCAGAATTAGGAATTTAAATGTTAATAAAAAATATTACATCAGTCAAAGAGGGCTGGTGAAAGACACTCACTTCCACACACAACCACGCACCTTAAGAACACTAACATCTGCTGGAAGATTATAATGCATCCATATCTCATCGATAAAGGTTTTACCTGTCTTATTTAATGAATTATTTCAATTTAAGCAGTTATGGTGCTGAAGGCCTCATCCAGAATCCTGTCTGAAGGTTTACAGGCCCCCCAAATACTATGCAGACTTGTTTGAAGACCTCAGTGAACTGCTGTCTATGATCTGTGTTGATTTAACTGTATAATTATTGGTGGTGATTTTAACATCCATGTGGACAACCCTCAGGACAAAGGGACCAAGGATTCAATTCAATTCATTTTTATTTATATAGCGTCTATTACAACAGAAGTTGTCTAGGATCTTTCCAGAAACCCAGAACATAGGGGCAGGCCAGCACAACATAATACAAGAACGATAGACAAAAATGATGGCTATGAGATACTTATAATTAATACAAAATGGAAGAGAAGAAGGGTGAGAGGCACCGCCTAGTGGATCATGTTGGTGCCCCCCTGCAGCATAGTATTATTTACCACAAAGCTATGTTTGAGACTAACTATTATAGTCTTGTTCTATAGCTGCAGCTATGACTACTGGCTCTAACACACTAGAGTTTGCACTAACTAGAGGTTTACTAACATCAACTAGAGGTTTACTAACACTAACTAGAGGTTTACTAACACTAAATAGAGGTTTACTAACACCAACTAGAGATTTACTAACACTAACTAGAGGTTTATTAACACTAACTAGATGTTTACTAACACTAACGAGAGGTTTACTAAACCCTTACTATAGCCTTTACTAAACAGAAAGGTTTTACGTTTGGTCTTAAAGGTGGAGGTGATGTCAGCCTCCTTAACCCAGATTGGAAGTTGGTTCCATAGTAACGGTTCCTGGTAGCAGAAGACCGTCCTCCAAATCTACATTTGGATACTCTAGGAACTACGAGTAAACCTGCACTCTGAGAGCGGAGAGCTCTGTTAGGAACATAAGGCACTATCAGGTCTTTCAAATATTGCGGAGCTAAGCCGTTTTGGGCTTTATACGCAAGTAATACAATTTTAAATTGGATTCTGAATTTTACGGGGAGCCAATGGAGCAAAGCTAACACTGGAGAGACATGGTCTCTCTGCTAATTCCTGTCAGCACTCGCGCTGCTGCATTTTGGATCAGCTGGAGCCTATTCAGCAAATTACTTGGACATCCGGCTAATAACACATTACAGTAATCTAGTCTAGAAGATACAAAGGCATTAACTAGTTTTTCTGCATCACACTGCAAGAGGATTTTCCTAATCTTTGCAATATTACAGAGATGGAAAAATGCTATTTTACAAACCTAATTAATATATGGTTTAAACGACAAATCCTGGTCGAAAACAACACCAAGGTTTCTCACGATTGCACTGGAAACAATCGCAACACCATTTAATCACTTCCTAAGATGCTTTGGACCAAAAATGATAACATCTGTTTTATCTGAATTTAGAAGCAAAAAATTTCCGGACATCCAGTCCTTGATGTCCCTAAGACATGCCTGAAGTTTAGCTAATAGTTCTGTTTCATCTGGCTTCATAGACAGAGCTGTATATCCTTTTTGCATCGTAAGTGCAGCAGTCTGCCACAGATGGAGCTGGTTAGGTCTCCTAGTGTATGATGCACATGGTGGGAGGGGTTGTCCATGATTGACGTCAGCTTGGCCAACATCCTCATCTCACCCACCTCCTCAAAGTTGTCCAGAGAGCAGTCTAGGACAGAAAAGGCCAACCTAACCAGCTTGTTTAGTCTTTTTTTGTTGCTCTCTGGGCTGCCACTGCACGAAGGATGGTAGAAGCTACCACAGAGTCATAGAAAGCCCTGAGCAGTGACCCTCACATACCAAAGGATCTCAGTCTTCTTAACCGGTCTGGCCCTTCTTGTACTGCAGATCTATGTCGTGTGACCAGTACAGTCAGGGGCGCAGCTTGTGAACAGGCAAGGCAGGCAACTGCTTGGGGCCCCGAGTTGTTGGGGGGCCCATGAGGCCCAAAATTCTTTTTTTTTTTTTTTTTTTTTTTTTTTTAATAATTACTTTTATTACAAAAGTGTTTCCTATCAGGGGTTTTGAGGACTAAAAAAGTATTGAAGGCTGTTTTTACTGTACAGATCTCAAAATGTGGTAACCGCAATGACCACATCCTCCTCCTTTAAACAAACATAGGGCAATTTTCAATGACATCTCAGTAGCCAGTAAGAAACCTCCCTTAAGGGGCCCCATGTTGTCATTCCCATGATCACGGCCATCCACCTGTACGCAGTGTCAAAAAAAAAAAAAAAAAACTACACACAGTGTCGTGTGTGTAAATTAGCAGTGTGCAAATAAATATAAATTTCATAAAGTTTTCGTTGGTGTCAGTTTATTATAACATAACGGTGATGAACGCTGGTTTGAGGGGCCCCCTAGAAATTTTTGCCTAGGGCCCCAACAGACCCTAGAATCGCCTCTGAGTACAGTTTCTTTGTTTATTAAGATTTGGTGCCCTTTATTAGCAAAGTTGCTAGACAAGACACTTGGGTAGAGAGGGCAGAATACAGTACATGCAGTAAAGAGCGATATGTCGTGATTCGAATCTGCATGTATATGGTGCACCTGCTCAATCCACTGAGCTATGCAGGGTCCACCCACTAGTTCAGTTTCTTAATGATGTAAACTTGCAGGTATTTGTACTGCTCCACCATCTCAATGTCGAAACCTTGAATGTTCACTGGTGGAGTGTGTGGAGGTTTCCATCTGAAGTTAATGTGTAGACAGTTCAGTTCATACTAGTCGACAAAGTTGGTGATGATGTCCCTTTACTCCAGATCATTGCCCTGAGAAACACATGGCTTTATCATCAGAGAACTGCTGGAGGACAGCTAATATTACTAAAGGCTGTTTAATCACCAAATGTAGGTTTCGCTACTTAAATTTGGCCACCTAATTTAACAAGTGAGTGTAGATTTGAATGGTTGTCATATAATCTACACAGATTTTTTTTATTTCCTTATAGCTGGGAGGGAATTCATGAAAATTGTGCACTTGGTGACAAGTTTTTGATATTTGGCAATGTGGTAGGTATGGATATAAGGTTTTCAAAAACCACCGAAAAAAAATTGGGATGGCCCCCTAGTGGCCGGTTTGCAGAAAATTCAAAATGTGTTATTTTAATAAAATCCTATTCTTTCACTGTAACTTAGTTCTGAGTTTCTGTTCATCTTAAGCCTGAATAAAGGCCACTGTTCTCACCCAATGAGATTGAAAATACAGTGATAGTGATCTGTCCAATAAACAGAAAATGACATTCCTTGAGGGGAGAAAATATGGGTCTAGAGCCCTCTATAATCTTTCTATGTGACTTAATTCTAGAGATAAGGAGACTTTTGTGCAAAAAATGACCTTGAAAATTAAATTTTACCTTCAACATGATGTTGACACAGGACATGTATCTCAGAATTGAAAAAAAAAAGTAAAGAAAGTGACAATATACAACAATCTGGGACTAAGAGAAGCTGAGATATGACCTTTGGTCTTTTCGGCGAGAGCCATTTTGAATTTTCTGCAAACCGGCCACTAGGGGGCCGCCACAATTTGTTTGCAGTGTTTTTTGAAAACCTTATGTCCATACCTAACATCATGCCAAATATCAAAAACTTGTCACCAAGTGCACAATCTTTATGATTTTGACATATTCCCTCCCAGCGATTAAGCTTGTTTTTGTATGACATAAAGAATTACAATGAACGTATTGTTTTTGTGCAGGCATTTTCTTTATTGTTGGGGTCCAGCTGTATTAACAAGAAGAATAACAGAAGATGTCCTTGAAAACGTGTTGTCATCATATTTTGCACCAGCAGATGTCAGTAGCAGACTGCTGGGGAGAGCCGGGACTCGGTCCAGCACTGCTGCTGCCTCTGCTGAGGACTCTCATCCGCAGTGGCTGAAACCATCAGGAACAATCTTCAAACGTATGGCTTTTTAAATGTTTCTGAGGGGGCCGTTGACATTCTTCATTTTGAACCCAGAGCTTGTGTAAAACATAATAAAAAAGAGTGAGGTGATTAAATATGAGAATGCTTGACTGGAGAGGGAAGGGTCAGTGCAAATTAACCTCAGTCATGAAGAATCCTTGGTGATGAAAAAAAAAACAGTCACACACTTTCAGTACAGCCCAAGATAGTTACACACTGAGATTCTGCCTATTTTCAGCATTTTTACCAGTTTTGTCTTCTCCTGAAGGCCTTCATTCTGTCCTGATCCAGACAATTACGTCTAATTATTATATACCCCCACTGTTAAAACTGTTGTCCTCCAAGTAATATAATTGCCTTTATCGTCCTTGATTGTGATCAGATGTTGGGGACTAAAATGGAGACGGGCAACGTGGTTCTGGTCCTCTCATTTAATCAGCACTTGACATAATTACGTCTTTGTCTTCCAATTAAATTCCCTCAGCCAAGAAAAGGATGTCCTAAAGGCTGCTCTAATCAGTTATATTGTAAAACCCACTTCATCTGGCTGACTTTCTGTGACCTCTAAGAAAATGTGGTAAAAGATTTGATTAGGTGAAACATTAAAGGAAGTCTGTGCAACATTCTTCGTACAAGTCTCCCATACAGCCAAAGATAAAGATGTTTCCTGTAATTGATAATCTCCTGGTGATACAGAGCACTGATTCGATCAAGGAAAGTGGTGGTCTGCTTTTTGGAAAAAAAGGAACAACTCCCGCATAGATGAAAGCTGTCCCAGATAGCAAAGACCATTTGGCTCAAACATGGCCCACACTTGGCATCGACTATGTAAGGGATAATGCAATCCATATATTTAAGTTAATGTACTCGAAGGGCATTATCCCGCTTATACCATGGTCACTTACCAAAAAACGTAAATATTAAATCAGTTATTCATGGTTTAATCTGTTTTCAGTTGAAATTATTAGTTTTATAACATGCCACAGCTGAGCGGCTGAGTGGACTATTTAATCTCTCGTCTGCAGCCGTTGTAACCTGGTAAGTTAAGAAGTTTTTTAACAAGCCATAACTTTCCTTGGTAACACCTGAGGGTCTGACTAATACCTGGAACAATCACTACTGTCCCATAAGGTCCTTATGCAATGGACACAGTGTTGACTTCTCCAGTAACTAGGACCAACCTGAGATACGACTTAGCAACGGGGGATATTCTAGTCCGCTCAGCTCCGCTCGGCTATGGTACAGTAACAAACAGTAAATATATTTGTTTCAAAGAATAAAAGTCCACAGATAGTTTCCTAAACCGTTTTATTAAGCTACATATATGATCATTTAAATAAATAAACGTTTCATAAATGTTTCTTCTCTGAATCTCCGTTGCCGTGGTTGCCACCTGACAGTTAATCCAGCGCAATGATATTAAAGATATCAGGCAATTTGACTGAACTTGTTTTCTAGGTGTCCATTAATACTTTAAATGGACACCTGCCAGCCAATCAGAATCGAGTATTCACACAGACCTTGGTATATGGTGGTGTTAACTGAGGGTGTGTATGGTAAACTCAGTCATATATCCACCAGACACGGTTACATCTTCTTTGGGCTTTGGGACCTTGCCTGGTTCTTGTTACACGTCTGGCCGACCCAACACATGTCATATCTAGGGGTGTAACGATACACTAATCTCACGATACGGTACGATACACGATTTTGAGGTCACGACAACGATATGATATTATAGCAGTATTTTTTAACAGCCTTGAATGAGGAACATATGACTGGAAAAAATGCTCTTTTATTTGAAAGACACAAAATAGAAAACAATGCTGTGCGTTTGCCCTATTGTTATAGTTTGTAATGCTTTATACCTGTTTAAGTTCAAACTGAACTAAAAGTAAATGTCAGGTTTGCATTATGCATCTTCAGTTTCATACAAGTAAAAATATTTTGCTACAAACTGAATATTTTCTCTCGTGTATGACTTGACTTTTCTCTTTTCCAGAAATGTAACAACTAAAATGAAATAAATAAATAAAAGTAAATAAATAAACTATGAAAAGTTCCAAACTCAAAATGCAACATGACTGTTATTTTAGCTTATGACAGAGCTAAGACCTATAGGGGTTCTCTTACAATGTTTGCAGATTTTTTGAGCCTCGTCAGCCACTCGGTCGCCGTTTCTATCCACAATTGAAAATCCAAAATGCCGCCATACCGGTGACTTAAATGTGGCGGGGGCATCTTCTATTGCTATGTTGTTCTCCATTCTACTTGTAAATCCTACGTGCTACACACTCCACAGAAACAACAAGCATTGGAATGATGGGAGAGGGGGGTGCGTCGCAGATTAGTCACCTGCTAGCTCAGAGCGTCCATTTGTTTTAAAACAAAATCACAAATATCGCAAAATTTCGTGGCACGATATATTGTTACACCCCATAGTCATAACCTAAACTTGAACTTGAACATTTGGTTTACATCTGGCCAAAATAACACCTTGTAGTAGTAGAACTGAGTCACATTTACCAAAGCTTTACCAAAGACACATCTCTAGGAGGACCTAACCAAGCTGAAACGTTGGGAAGAAAGAAGACTTTAACTGTTGGTGTTGTGAGTAAGGATGTCCCGATACCATTTTTTTCACACCGAGTACGAGTACGAGTATTTTAATTTGTGTACTAGCCGATACCGAGTACCAAACCGATACTTCTACCACAAAAATAACTAGGCTAAAAATGCAATGAAAAATGCAATGAATTGGAAGACAGGTTTTATTTGCAACAGAAATTCAATTTTAAACAAAACTAGGCCAGCTAGGCTACATTGAGCTGTTACTTTTCTTTTATCCCTTTTATCCACGTACGTGTCAATCTCATGACATCACTGAGCGATTCTTTGGGAAAAATGTTTGTTTTTGCATGTTTTGTCACATTTACACAGACTCAACGACACACAGAGTTTCTATGAGTTCATGGGCTTGTTCTAGTTCTGCCTGGTTAAAACAGAAAAGTACAAAGGCTTGACATTTTGTGCTACTTGTGCTTAATTTATTTTTTTATTCTGTTATTATTTTATTATTTATTAAAGTACTTGAATTTACTTTAAGATTAATTTAATGTAATTTAGATATTCTTTATTTTTTATTTATTTTATTGATTTAATTTGCCTGAAGATGATTATTTTGTACTTCAGACGTTACTCAACAGTTACTCAGTACTTGAGTAGTTTTTTCACCAAGTACTTTTTTACTTCTACTCAAGTAATTATTTGGATGACTACTTTTTACTTCTACTTGAGTCATATTATTCTGAAGTAACTGTACTTTTACTTGAGTACAATTTTTGGCTACTCTACCCACCTCTGGAAACAACATAAACAATCAAATAGAATTTAAAAAACAGGTTAAATGAAATGATGTTACACACTCTTGTACAGTAGGTGGCGGTATGCACCTTAAAGTTGGTTGCGATCCGCCAATAAAACAGAGAAGAAGAAGACCATAAACATCTCATTCTTACAGTCCGCTTATATAGAGTGCTGTTGTCGGTGCTTTTTTTTCCCACCTGCTTTTTTTTATCGGAGGTCTCCCGTACGTGATGACGTTCCGTCTTGTGATTGGCTTTTGACCGTTTGCGTGAAAAGACCAGGAACAGAGTGACTACAGCAGCCGAGAGAGAGAGAGAAGTCATTGAAAGAAGGTCGTGTCGTGAACAGCAGTTATATGTTTCTTCTCCCTTTTACCTCCACTATGATCTGCTGCTTCTGACTTTACAGAAGTGTATGTCTCTATATGTTCTCATTGTTGAATCTGTAAATGTCTAAGCAAAATAGTCATAATACATTATATAAATATAATTTAAAAATGTAACGTCAACTAAGCGCTCACTGATTAATCCGCAATTGCCAAAAATTACGTTTTGAATGTGAAGACATGGTGAAAAACTACCTTCCTAGCTTAACATGGCAAAAAAATACCATCGCGGGGAAAAAATGCACACTTCCGGGGAAAATATTTCAGCCCGATACAATCTGGTACTCACACCGTTTCAGGCAAGATAGTGACAATTAATGTAAGCAGGACGTCAGCAGAGTGGACATATTTCAAAATAAGGGACGACGACAGAAGCAAGACAGACTGCAGGCTGTCGGCGCGGCTAACCGGCTAACGCAGCTAACGCGGCTAACCGGAATGTAACAATGGGATTGTTTATGTCGTACTGTGAGTTACGTGGAGTGTTTAATAAAGTTCCCTGTGAGTAAGGTTTGTAGTGTTTGTATAATTAAGGAAGATAGAATTTACTGAAACATGGAACAGCTGGCTACAGCCACAGAGCTGCAGCTCAGCCAGGCTGCAGACTGACCCGGGGAGCTGCGGGGCGGCTCAACGTCTCCCCCTAGTGGCGCTAACCAGTAACTACAAGTATCGGTCCGTGGTATCGGAGGATTTTTGCGAGTACGAGTATATGAGAGCAGTATCGGCCCCGATACCGATACCAGTATCGCTATCGGGGCATCCCTAGTTGTGAGATTTGTTACTCAAGCTGAATTTTGCAAAGCAAAGGAAGCTTTGCCTCCTTTGAGGAGGTTGGATTGTTCAAAGGTCTTCATTCCTCCTCCTCCAGGTGGAAATGACAACTGTGGTGTTTCACATGTTATTGTGACAAAGAGTGTCCTGGTGACCCCACACCACTTCAACAAGTTCCATGGTCTATTTCACATCATTTCATTCTTACAAATTAAAAAAAGTAAATTATTATGGACTGTTATGTATCAATTCCCAATCATCCATGTCTACAATGTGATACATCTAATAATCACAGTTTTTCTCCAGCCCGTATTAAAAACTCAAAAACACGGCATAAATCTTACCGTGTCTCATAGATGATTTTATTTTTCTTCCAGTAATTGCTTCATCTGATTCTTTTAGCGCTACCTTTAGATCTAATTATCTTGTTTAGGCATTATTTTTTGTAACTTTCTGATCAGGTTGAAATCACTCAGAGGAAAATGGATAGACTTGGGTTTAAAATCATCTTTGCCACATGACAGATCGCTCTATAAAGTGGCTCTACTTCAGGAGCTTTAAACCACATTCACCCATCAATAGTCTATAGCAGGGGTAGGGAACCCTGGTCCTAGAGAGCCGTAGTCCTGCATGTTTTGGATATCTCCTTGTATCAACACACCTGATTCTAATTAATGATCGTCATCAGCTTCTCATTCAGGTCTGCACAAGTGTGTTAGTGACAGTCCTTTGTATGAGGGTGTAAAGAAGCAGGGAAACATCTAAAACATGCAGGACTGCGGCTCTCTAGGACCAGGGTTCCCTACCCCTGGTCTATAGAGTCTATACACAGCTTTGTTTACCATACTCACAATTACACACAACTGATTACTTCAGAGGCAGTGTGGGGTTCAGTGTTTTCCACAAGGACATGTTGGTTTGAGGCTATGTCAGCTGAAAGTAAATACATTTTTACTCTTCAAAATAAGAGTCATAACAGCAAAGAAAAAATATATAAAATGCTATAACTAGCAAAGCATCGGACTAAATTATGCAAAATTACTGATCTTGCTTAACCTGTCAATTTTATGCCAATGTTATTTGAAAATATTTCTATGAAAAGCAGACATGTTCTGTCCTTCTGTCCGAATAGACAGTTTTAGCGGTCAAGGGGTCAGTTTTAGGGGTCAAGCTTAAAAACTGACCCTTTGTATTTAACAGCTTGGGGGTTGAGACTCCTCCACCCCCAAGCTATTAAATACAAACCCAAGAGAAAAAACATGTTAAAGAAGGAGCTTTAGTTCCCTTATCTCTTTTGTAGTTTGATGAAAACATGTTATGTTGTCTCATGTTCCTGGTTCGGAGGCGGTCTCAGATGCGCCTGCTCCTGAGGCGGACACACCCGTTCCTGAGGCGGTCGCGGACGCACCTCAGCCGGCGACACGGATTCTGTCTGTCCCAAAGCCACCCTCTGCCCAGTCCCGAGGACGGCCGTCTGGCAAGTGGGCCCGGCCCGTAGGGCAGCCTCCCTGACTGCCTCGCCGGTCAGTCGGCCCCGAGGGCGGTCTCCGGCACTGTCTCCCGGTCTGACCGACCTGGAAGACCACTAACTAGAGGTTTACTAACACTAACTAGAGGTTTACTAACACTAACTAGAGGTTTACTAACACTAACTAGAGGTTTACTAAACACTAACTACAGGTTTACTAAACAGAAAGGTTTTAAGCTGTTTTTATTTTTAACAGCTTGTGCTTTTTATTATTTTACTTCTTTTCTTATAATTTTATTTATTATTTTACCTCCTTTTTCTCATAATTTTATTTACTGTACAATTATGTCTTGCTGCTTTTAATGTCGATGTAAAGCACCTTGAATCACCTTGTGTTGAATTGTGCTATAAATAAACTTGCCTTGCCTTAAGTTTGGTTTTAAAGGTGGAGGTGATGTCAGCCTCCTTAACCCAGATTGGAAGTTGGTTCCATAATAATGGTTCCTGATAGCATAACAGTTGTTGACTGAATACGTGAAAACAGAACAGAATGAAAATGAAACCGCGCAGTGTCGGTCACACGTCCACCTGATGACGGGAGCTACACGGTGAGGCAGACTGTCAAACATTTTTCTAGACATTTGAAAGTGATGGATTAATGTCACAGCATCATAGTAATTTTATGTCCTTTATTTCAGTGTTGAGCTACAATTAAGTTAGCTGCTATGGGAAAAAAGTCAAAGTTGTTTACAAGTAAATCAAAAGAAATTGACTTAATTATACAAAACAGTTTTATCAATGTAAACCTCCACTGTCAGGCTAATAAAGGATTATATTATTTCATTTTACATTATATATTAGGGTTGTCCCGATCAGGATTTTTTAGCTCCCGATCTGATCCCGATCACTTGAGTTTGAGTATCTGCCGATCCCGATTTTTCCCGATCCGATCACTTTTTTTGGCTCCCGATACAATTCCGATACTTTTTCCTGATCAGATACATTTTGGCAATGAATTAAGTAAAAAAAAAAAAAAGAAAAGAGGACTAAAACTCAAATTGTCCCAAGTTTCTTTTATTGTCCATTCACTCCAACATGGACATATACTTTTTTTCACTGAGTGCATCGTTGGATCAAAACAAAGCTTATCAGCACTGGTGCCACAAAATGTATAAAGATGAAATTGTAAACTAAGATGTAGTTTACCTACTAGGTTCAAAAGTTGAATGACATCCAGTCAAACTCACAATCAATAAGAAAATTAAAATACATTCTGGTTTAACCTTAGTGCAGAAGCAAAGACCTGTTCATTCCTCCACACGAAATGTCCGCCTGGCCAACATTGCATTTGGCTGTTGGGTTGCCTTCGATTTAAAGTTTATAGTGTTTCCACACTTCAGACATTGTCTCTCCGAGCGTAGCCTAGCTGTTGTTAGCTTTCTGTTAGCCACACTTCTTTCCCCTCCAGCACAAACGTCACTTTCAGCCGCTGGCGCCAAAAGCCAAAACAATATCTTATAAACACACATCAACTGTCTGTATTGTTAAATACACTTGTTAAATACAATTATAAAACGATTTAATAATTAATATATATTAAAAACATTAATAACTAGGTATATGTCCCGATACTTTTTTGGCCGATACCGGTCTTTGAAAATGACGTGATCGGGCCCGATCGATCGGGTGGCTGATCGATCAGGACTACACTAATAAATATGTTATGTTCAAGCAGGAATATCAAAAATAGGCGTCCTTGGGATCTGGTTAACGTTCAAAATAGCATAAAAAATTAAGGGGAAGCAGGATTTTTTTCCACCCAAGTTTAGTTCAGAAAGTTTTTACAGGAAGATCGGTAGTTGTTTTTCTCTTGAAAATTGTATCTATACCCGTCAATAAAGCTGAAGCCGGCAGTCGTTCTGATTTTAATAAGGAAGCGATTGATGTGCGGCAGCTGCATCCTGACCGACGCTCAGCTCAGCCATTTGTCTCTGTCACACCCCCGCTGCAGCCCACCCCTCCTCCACATCGGCTTGAAAAGCTCTGGCACCCTCAGCCGTGACTGGCCTTTTGTCGCCACACATGGTGTGAAGGGCCCCCCCGCCAGCTACCCTCCAGCACCCCCCCCCCAGCCCTTCTGGTCAAACCCATCCCAGCTCCCATTCCTCTCCCCGGATGTGGAGTGACACTTCAGATGGCAGCTGGCTGGGCAGCAGCCACAGAGAAGCCGCTGCCACGGCATCGCGGCGTCACCGCCGTGCCCAAGGGTCTGCGGCAACATCTGCCCTGACAATCAGCGAGAGAACTGAGCTTGAGCTGCGGCATTCATGCCACCAGCTGGTCGATCATCCTCTTCCTCTGTCTTGTCTTTATCTCTCGGTACTTTGCAGTCAAATGATAAGCTATTAGAAAAAGCCAACCCTGTAATTTTTTTTCTCCCGGCAGTGAACGGCCACTGAAACATGTATTTGGAAAATTAGTGACTTGACCTCCTGATTACTCTAACGAGAGAAAGCTTTGCACCACAAATAGGAAAGAAAAACAGGTGTTTGACACAAAAGCGAGAAAAGTTCAACTTTCCCATTTAAGTGACGGTTTGGCAGGCTATCTGGCATCACTCTTTAGCATGATTCTTTGACGAAACTAAGAAGGAACATTGATGAAACAATCTCTAGAAATCCATCTCACAACATCAAAGATTTATTTTTACAAAGATTACATTTCTTCTTGTGTAAAAACAGAGGTTTTTATTAAAAGCAATGCTTACACAAACTTTCCAAATGGGTCATTTTGGTACATGTAGTTATTAAACTGTACGTAAGCACGCACACACTCACAACACAACACAACACAAACTAGAGGTTTACTCAACACTGACTCGAGGTTTACTAAACACTAACTAGAGATTTACTCACACTAAATAGAGGCTTTACTAAACAGAAAGGTTTTCAGTTTGGTTTTAAAGGTCGTGGTGGTGTCAGCCTCCTTAATCCAGATTGGAAATTGGTTCCATAGTAACGGTTCCTGATAGCAGAACACCCATCCTCCAAATCTACATTTGGATACTCTAGGAACTACAAGTAAACCTGCACTCTGAGAATGGAGAGCTCTGTTAGGAACATACGGTACTACCAGGTCTTGCAAATATGGCAACGCTAAGCCGTTTTGGGCTTTATACGCAAGTAATAAAATTTTAAATTGGATTCTGAATTTTACGGGAAGCCAATGGAGCAAAACTAACACTGGAGAGACGTGGTCTTTCTTGCTGATTCCTGTCACTTGTTACTTGGACATCCTGACTAGTAACACATTACAGTAATCTAGTCTAGAAGATACAAACGCATGAATTAGTTTTTCCGCATCTCTCTGATAGAGGATTTTCCTAATCTTTGCGATATTACGGAGAACGACGAAAACGACAGTCAATTGATCTGTTCAGCAACATCGGCATGCAAGTGTGTGCCCTGTGATACAGCTCGACAGATGAAGGTGACTGACATCAAGAGGAAATTTTCCCAGCCCCAATCAACTCAGTTCATAAATCCAACTTCTTTTCAGGTTTTTTTCTTTTCAAAACAAAGAAAATGTCATGTGTCCAAAATGCCTCTCGCATTACAGCTCATGTTCTTGAAGGTCAGAACCTACCTCTGTAAACTAGCTATACGAGCTATAAAAACATTTGGGATTGGGGGCTGTTGTACTGCATCTCCTTAGAATTTTAACTTAAACATGGCACAGACAATCATTAAGACCTCAGGAAGCAGTCCACATTTGGGAAAAGGCAAATGATCCTTAAAAATACAAACATATTCCGTTTATAGAATGTTTATCAATTTTATTCAGTTTTGAGGTTTTGAGCTGCACAATTCAGAGGAACAGCAAATGCTTTATGATGTGAAGTTGGATGGAAGAGAAGATATTGAGTAAAATGGAAAAATCTGATCAACAAGGGAGGAAAAAGTGAGTTAATTCTGAATTACGGGCCTTTTACCTGACCGCAGACTGGACTGCACTTCATTACAGACACAATGGAAGTCAGATGTCACCAGTGATTTATGGCAGCCTCTTCCACCACTGTATGCTGCGCAGGGCCTGTGAAGGCTATCTGGGCCATTCAGAGCAGGATCCCATCAGCCCTGCTGGCTGAATTATGGTGACACCACCAGGCCACTGCAATGTTGTAGCAATCAGGGTTCTGTGGATTTATTAAAGTACTGCCATTCCTGTCTTTTCTTTTATGCTCACCAACAGAACAGATTCTATCTATCTCGAGCCAAGAAATGAATATGGTGGAGAATGGAGACTTGACTCCAAACACATATCTCCCTATGGATGTCCAGTTTTACTCTGAGACAATGAAGCTCAGTTTTCCAGAGGTAACAAGTGCTAAAATCTAGCCTTAAGGGAGTTGTGTGATGAATGAATGGTACATTTATTTCCTGTGGGGTTTTCTGGAATCTTTAAACTGACTCTTTTGCAAAGAAGTATCTAAAACCTCTATAGAAACACATTTTAACCAGGTGACTGCAATATCTGAATAAGACTGAAATAATATAATAGCACTCTAAAATAAAGACTTAGCAATATGGCTAAAAGTAGTGAATTACTTAATTATCTTTTGCATGCAAGAGGGTTAAAACATCCATCTCAAATCTTAGTGCAGAAGTTCAAAAGAGTATTAGGGCCAGGCAGGAGAAAAAAAATATTAGAGGAGGAAGATTTTTTTTTCATTATGCACTTCGAGAAAAAAGTCGAAATGTCGAGAAAAAAGTCGAAATATATTTCAACTTTATTCTCAAAATTTCGACTTTATTCACAAAATTTTGACTTTTTTCTCAACATTTCGACTTTTTTCTCGAAGTGCACAATAAAAAAAATCTTCTCAAATATTTTTTCTCCTGCATGGCCCTAATACTCTTCCGTAGCAGGAGTGACCCAGAGTCATTAGCACGGCAGGTTTTCAGAACTCAGAGCTCAGCTCAGTGCTCTTTAGACAAAATAACCTGCAGTTCTGAAAACAACATCTTTACAGCCGTAGGAAACAACTAAACCCAAACTGTCATTACACAACACTGGTGTGAACTGAGTGGCCTCATGATGACCTCACACAGTCTCCTCTGACCTCCATTTTAAACCATCAATCAATATAGCAGAAATACAGACATTTTCAACCTGGTTGAACAATTCATATCCATGACATCTGTACAGACGGAGAACTTTGATGTACCTTATCAGGTAAAATTATATAAAGTCACAAATCCCCTCCGGCCCCTGGCTACGCCTAGAAATCCTGTCCATAAAAAGTATGAACAGGACTGGTGATAAAGGGCAGCCATGTCCAACATGCACCGGGAACAAGTCTGACCTACTGCTGGCAATGCGAACCAGACTCCTGCTCCGATCATATAGAGACCGGACAGCCCTTAACAGAGGGCCCCGGACTCCATACTCACTGAGCCCCCCCAGAATGGCACGAGTGACACGGTCAAATCCCTTCTCCAGATCCACTAAGCACGTGTAGACTGGTTGGGCAAATTCCCATGAACCCTCAAGCACCCTGCGGAGGGTGTAGAGGTGGTCCAGTGTTCCACGGCCGGGACGAAAACCGCATTGTTCCTCCTGAATCTGAAGTTCAACTATCGGCCGTAATCTCCTCTCCAGTACCCTGGCGTAGACTTTCCTGGGGAGGCTGAGAAGTGTGATCCCCCTATAGTTGGAACACACTCTCCGGTCCCCCTTTTTAGAAAGAGGGACCACCACCCCGGTTTGCCACCCCAGCGGTACTGTCCCCTTTCTCCATGCAATGTCGCAGAGGCGTGTCAACCAAGACAGCCCAAGACATCCAGAGACTTGAGGTACTCAGGGCGAATGTCATCCACCCCTGGTGCCCTGCCACTGAGGATCTTATGATCTACCTCAGTGACCTCGGCTTTGGTGATGGACGAGCACATCCCTGAGTCCACACTATCTGCTTCCTCATTAGAAGGCAAGTCAGTCGGATTGAGGAGATCCTCGAAGTAATCCTTCCACCGTCCGACGATGTCCCCAGTCGAGGTCAACAGCTTCCCACCCACACCATAAACGGTGCCCGCAGAGTACTGCTTCCCCCTTCTGAGGCGCCGAACGCTCCGCCAGAATTTCCTCGAGGCCGACCGAAAGTCTTCTTCCATGGCCTCACCGAACTCCTCCCAGACCCGAGTTTTTGCCTCCAGGACCGCATGGGCTGCGGCTTTCTTGGCCTGCCAGTACCTATCTACTGCGTCAGGAGTCTCACAGGCCAACATAGCCCGGTAGGACTCCTTCTTCAGTCTGACGGCATCCTGTACTTCCGGTGTCCACCACCGGGTTCTAGGATTGCCGCCACAACAGGCACTGGAGACCTTGCGTCCACAACTTCGACAACTTCGACGTTCCCAACAGACCTTCACAATCCATTTGGGTCTGCCCGGTCTGTCCAACTTCCTCCTCCGCCATCGCATCCAACTCACCACTAGGTGGTGATCAGTTGACAGCTCAGCCCCTCTCTTCACCCAAGTGTCCAAGACCCATGGCCCACGGCCAAAGGTCAGATGAAACGACAACAAAGTCGACCATAAGCGTGTTTGAGTGCCTAGAAAAGCGCTATACAAATAAAATGTATTATTATTATTATTATTATTGACCTCCGGCCTAGGGTGTGCTGGTGCCATGTGCACTGATGGACACCCTTATGCTTGAACATGGTGTTATGGACAAACCGTGACTAGCACAGAAGTCCAACAACAAAGCACCGCTCGGGTTCAGATCGGGGAGGCCGTTCCTCCAAATCACGCCTCTCCAGGTATCACTGTCATTGCCCACGTGAGCGTTGAAGTCCCCCAGTAGAACAATGGAGTCCCCAGTTGGAGCACTATCCAGTACTCCGTACTGCTGTTTGGCCCGTAGGCACAAACAACAGCGAGAGACCTTTTCCCGACCCGAAGGTGCAGGGAAGCGACCCTCCCGTCCACCGGGGTAAACTCCAACACATTGTAACTGAGCTGGGGGGCCAAAAACAAGCCCACACCAGCCCGCCGCCTCTCACCCTGGGCAACTCCAGAGTAGTGGAGGGTCAAGCCCCTTTCAAGTAGCTTGGTTCCAGAGCCCAAGCTATGTGTGGAGGTGAGCCCGACTATCTCTAGCCAGTACCTCTCAACCTCACGAACAAGCTCCGGCTCCTTCCCCCCCAGCGAGGTGACATTCCATGTCCCAACTGCGAGGGTTTTGGTCCAGGGTTTGGGTCGTTGAGGTACCCCGCCACGACTGCTACCCAATCCACATGGCACCAGCCTCTCATGGACCTTCCTGCGGGTGGTGAGCCTACAGGAATGCGGGCCCACGTCGCTATTTCGGGCTGAGCCCGGCCGGTCCCACCAGGCGCTCACCTTCGAGCCCCGACCCCAGGCCTGGCTCCGGGGAGGGGCCCCGGTGATGCTGATCCGGGCGACGTGACGGTCCTCGATTTCTTCCTCCTCATGACAGGCTTTGTGAACTGCTCTTAGTCTGGCCCGTCACCTAGGACCTGTTTGCCATGGGAGACCCTACCAGGGGCATAATGCTCAGACAACATAGCTCCTAGGACCACTCGGGCAACACAACCCCTTCCACCACAGTAAGGTGGCGGTTCAAGGAGGGGGTGTAAACGTAAACGTTTTCTGTGTCAGTAACAGGACATTTCTCACAACAGCCTTCCTCTGCAGATGGGCGCTTCCTCTGGGGCCAATGCCCAATGAGGATATTGATGTTGAAAACCTGGAATCGTGTTGACTTTTTACCAGTGAATAAAAATCTGACTTACCAACCTCATTCTTATTATAAATATTAGTATTAGGGCCATGCAGGAGAAAAAATATTTTAGAGGGGAAGTTTTTTTTATATTGTGCACTTTGAGAAAAAAGTCGAAATGTCGAGAAAAAAGACGAAATGTCAAGATTAATGTTGAAATACAATTTCGAGTAAAAAGTCAAAATGTCGAGAATAATGTTGAAATACAATTTCAAGAATAAAGTCAAAATTTCGCCTTTTTCTCAACATTTCAACTTTATTCACGAAATTTTGACTTTTTTCTCAACATTTCGACATTTTTCTCGAAATTGTACTTCAACATTATTCTCGACATTTCGACTTTTTTCTCGAAATTGTACTTCAACATTAATCTCAACATTTAGACGAGAAGTCAAAAAGAATTCAAAATGTCGAGATTAATGTTGAAATACAATTCTGAGAAAAAAGTCAAAATGTCGAGTTTAATGTTGCAATACAATTTCGAAAAAAAAGTTGAAAAGTCGAGATCAATGTTGAAATACAATTTAAAGAATAAAGTCAAAATTTCGTGAATTAAGTCAAAATTTCGCCTTTTTTCTCAATAATTCGACTTTATTCACGAAATTGTACTTCAACATTATTCTCAACATTTCAACTTTCTTCTCGACATTTCGACTTTTTTCTCAAAGTGCATAATGGAAAAAAAAATCTTCCTCCTCTAAAATATTATTTTAATTTTTCTCCTGCCTGGCCCTAATACTCTTCTGTAAAATATAATATAGTGCATGCTGTAACGGTAATTGTCGTAATGTGTTGCTTGTTAACAAACCGATCTGGATGACCTAACCATCGAGCAGCTCATTGCAAACTCGGAGAGTCGAGAGAGAGTAACATTATGGACTCAACTGTGAACAACCGAACTGGTTGAACATGAGAGAGCTGATATATTGTTCACAAACTTACTGTCTGAAAGAGTGAGATCTTTGATGGATTCAGACACTAAGATCAACTGATGAACGACTCGGTTGAGTGAGTGGTGAACTTGTGACTGAGATTCACAAAGACGGGTTTTACACGTGTTTTTTGTCATTTTAAACAAGATTTATAATTTATTGAGGTCTTTAACTTTAATTGGGGATGTCTTGATTCACTCTTTATCTTGAATAGTAGCCTATATACTGCGTTAAGCAATATTGTTCTTTGGAAAACATAATTATATTATATATATAAATGCATAAAACATGGGATCCAACGATGAAATTCCCGCATTAGAAAGGTAGTTTTAAGAATAGAATGTAATTTAAGCAGTATTCAGGATTGTGTAGCATAGTGGTCAATGTGACTGCCATCGAACCCAACTGGAGACATGGTCTTCGTTTATAGAATCATTCCGAATTAACCATGGCTTTTTACATAGAGTTTATTCTAGGTAACTACAGTAACAGACCAGTTGTGGGTTGGTCTTGCAGGATTCAGGGGCCCAGATTCGTAAAGCAGCTCGGAGCAGCTATCCACCTCAGGCTGAAAGCTGCTAGCCATTGTTGAGTTCGTTGCAAACAATTCGTTCAACAGAATGACTCCTTTGGGTGAATCAACTGAACTGAATCACTCACTCAAACGATGCGTTCACTTCACAGTTCAGCTGAGTTCAGCTGCAAACCAGGCAGAGAACAAGCAAATGATTATATTTACATAGTCACATAAACACACACCCTCAAGCTCCCTGCCATATTAAACTTTATCAGTAAACTCTAAATGAAATTGTAAGGCTGGCCCACAATGCACTGAGGTGTAGGAACTCACTGGTGTGATTGGTACGTTTAACGATTCATTCAGTGAACACACTGGTTAGTGAGCATCATAAACAGCCAGAATCTTTCTCAACATGTTCAAGGGGAATGCCGAACTGTAGACTATGTATAAAGACTTCACATACGTAAAAAACAGCTTTCAACTTCAACATTCAGCAGGGAAACTTCTAAAACGTCAAGAATTCTAAGTGGAGTCTGGTGTGTTTGTCAGAGTGACCAAACTGCTGGAAGCTGAGATTTATGAACCGTTCAGCCAGGATTCATGTCAGTGAGTCGGAGCTGCGACTGCCGTTTCTCTGTCAATCTGTTACACTTTAAGAAGAAAAAAGGACTTGATTTGTGAATCTGACATTGAAACGAAAGAGGAGCTATCAAAATAACTAGCTAAAGTTTTGCTGAGCTAGCATATTATGTTCTCTTCACACTGGACTAAAATGACATTTGGACCTGCAGTAGTTTCTAAAATTGCTTCCAGACATCTTTATTGAGTTCAGCGTACTTGCGCTGGATAATTAAAGTCTGTGTTAAACTGTAATTTACAGACACTTAAGTGATGTTGAGGCCTTGCGTTTTACTCAACAATCATCTTTTATCTCATTACCTTTTAATATCGAGTCAAAAGCGTTTGATCAGACACTCAGCAGTTAGATTTCGTTTTGACAAATGACAAAATCAGAAAATGGCATTCCGCGTATGTGTTTAAGTTGCCATGGCAACAGTAAACTTAACTTAACTGGAGCTTTTGTTGAAGTCTAAAGGTTTCACACTTTCAGAGAAGCTTTGAGCTTGATGAAAGACATTAGCATGTTACTGCGTGACGCAGCCCTGCAAGGAATCATCTCATTGTCGTTCTGCGGATTTGAACTTGAAGAGGATATAGGCTAAAGTTGACATTTTATATCACACTATGTACCTGTTACGCCAGGAACGAGGCACAACATGTGCAAAAACAAAAAAACTAATCCTGCGTTCACATCATCGAATTACTGACATGTGCATTCACACAGGACTAGATGACATGACCTCAGTGTGTGTGTGTGTGTGTGTGTGTGTGTGTGTGTGTGTGTGTGTGTGTGTGTGTGTGTATGTGTGGCCTCCCTTTCACATAGCCTATAATGGATGTGGCGATTATAGTACCACAGGTCCCCAGATAATTTTAAAAACAGTGTGAATGGGTTTTAAAGAAGCCATGTGGGGGGAGCTCGAGAAGAACTTCGAAGCAAAGAAGTCAGAAGTTCCAATTTTATAAACTACCAAACTCCGATATTATGACTTTACAAATTCACGTTCAGTTTTGCAAGACATGAGACATGAGCCGTGGGTTTCTGAAGGCTGATTTGTGAAGCCAGAAGCCAAACCCACTTTACCTGAGTCAACATAAGATAACTTAGCTTATGCTAACCCATGATGCTAACTAATGTTCATTGTGAACCCCCCCAGAGCGCTAGGGGGTTGCGATTCATGCCCGAAAAACCTCAAATGTGGCTGAATTACAACAATTTTATTGTTATCGTCGTCTCTAGTTGATTCTTTATTTAGCTTCCGGCTTTTCCGATCACAGTGAACAATGGCGACCGAGAGAAAACCGGAACCAGAAATGCGTTGCTACTAAGCAAACCAATCACAGACCTCTCGGTCTGCGTTGGGTCTGCGTCGCCTCGACGCGTAGTTACATTTTTGGGGAGGTGCACGTCAGGCTACGGCGTAGACTACGGAGAGACTCCCGCGTAGCCACGTACCCTACGACGTAGGTATAACGCAGAACCATAATTCAGCCTTTACTGGTCATCTATCTACTACCCTGGTGAAGCCTGCTGCTGGATGCTCCATCCAATGTTGAGAAAAAAGGTGAAATTTTGACTTTATTCTTGAAATTGTATTTCAACATTAATCTCGACATTTAGACTTTTTTTTCGACATTTCGACTTTTTTCTCAAAGTGCACAATAAAAAAAAAAATCTTCCCCTCTCAAATATCTTTTCTCCTGCATGGCCCTAACACTCTTCCGTAGACCACTCATTTAATTTCTTTCCATATCCTGCATATTAAGGCTGACCTTGTGATTGTGGGTTTCAAACTCCATCACTGCCGGGGAGTTTCACAAGTTTGGGGGAATTTCCAATCAGAACCTCGCCTAGAGCGCCCCAAAAATCTTGATATGGCCAGTGGCGCCACCAGGGGGTGGCCAGGGGTGGCCATGCCTCCCCCTACAATTTGCTTGCCACACCACTTATCTCAATTAAAAAAAAACAAACGTAGATTGTATCGTCAGTTAGGCGTTTCATCCCAAATCATTTGGGCCAAATGCACATCAGTCGGCATTTCTTTAAGTATTTCTCAGCCTAATAAAAAAATTTAAAAATAAGTAAAATATATAAAAAAAAAAAAAAAAAAAATATATATATATATATATATATATATATATATATATATATATATAATATATATATATATATATATATATATATATATATATATATATATATATATATATATATATAAATAATATTTATATATATATATATATATATATATATATATATAAATATATATATATATATATATATATATATATATATATATATATATATATATACCATTAACCATTAATATGCAGAAAAGTTAGATAAGTATTTCTGAGCCTGTATACTACAACAGTATAATAAAGTCCTGTAATGATGGCTTTTAGTTTTGGTGTCCACCCCAAGAATTTAAGTGGCCCCAATTGGCCCCCCCTATGAAACATTTTTGGATATGGCCCTGGCCGATGTGGAGGAATGCATTCTGTTGTAGTTTTCCCCTTATTCTTCCCTCCCCTCCTCTCGTACCTCCCCCACGGAGGAAGACTCTTCCGGCTGCTGTTGTAGGCGCGCGTTATAAAGCGCAAAGCGCAGCCACTTCTTCCAGAGATCAGAGCGCTCCAACCACGAGGCGCACCGTATCCTCAGCCCATCCGGACCCCGAACCCGCTCCCAGCGATGACCTTGCTGCTGGCTCCAGCTGGATTACCTCTCATGTAACGGCTGATTGCTCCATCCTCGCATCCCCCGGCCGGCAGCAGCTTCCACCGGCTCCTCCGTCCCTCCCCCAGGTTCCAACTCTCAGCTCCGTTCTGCGGCCATGCGCCCCGTCGGTTCAGTTTCCCCCGGACAGCTCAGGGCGTGGAGCGCGCTGTGAGGTGGGATATCAGGTGGATTTATGGTCGTCGGAGACTAAAAACACCAGCCTAAGGAAATGAGTGGAAGTTTGACCTGCGGGAGGATGCGGGTGACGTCTTGGTGCGCCGTGATCCTCCTGGCGCCGACGCTCTGCTGGGTGAGTTCTGTTCCTGCTCTTTACTTCATCTTAAACTTTTTTCCGTACTTTTCATCATTCAACACAAAAATAATGAAGCCAATGAGATTATTTTCTCACTGTGGAGGACTTTTCACGCGTTACCCTGTCCGGCAGAGCGCACGAAGAGAGGAGACGCACCTGTTAAGATTTCTCCATCTTATTGTTGCCTAGAGTAAATCACTCCAAATGTGACATCTGTAAATTAAGTTCTACATATTTTATTAGCAAACATCTTTAAAACTGACCGAGAGTAACACGCATTTGGTTGAGCTTTCCTGTGCGTAAAACCGCTGTGCGTAAAGCTGAGCGAGGACGCTTTGCTTTTACGCTGGCTGTATGGTCCACATATCTGATCATTTATATTAAATTAATAAAAACAATTCCACTTTAGTTGTTTTAAAACAAAAAGTTCCCGAAACTGTGCTCAATGAGACTGTTATACAGTAAAACAGCCTCAAGGAGGCGCCCTAATAAACCAAACATGCACACTGACCAGGAGCTTTTACTGGAAAACCGGGACTTTATTGTTGAACATGGTTTTCTCTTCAGTTTAAGAACATTAAAATAATAAAGTAAAAGAACAAAAGCCCTGAAAATCAGAACTACATTTTGTAAAATATGCATTCATAAAAAAAAAAAAATCAACAATACCCTTTTTTTTACACAATTCACTTTAGGTTAAGAGTTGGTCTTATTTAGAAACGGGTGTGCGTCATGTTTCTTGGATGATCTTTAATTCTGAAGAGACAAAAAGACTGCATTTATGTTCGATCAAAATACTTTTAATTCAACTTATTAATTTACTTTGTGTCATAAAAATATGTACAATGCATGTATACATGCTACACACACACACACATATATATATATATATATATATATATATATATATATATATATATATATATATATATATATATATATATATATATATATATATATATATATATATATATATTTATTAATAGTAGACTGTTGTGCAACTGGTGGACCATGACATAGCCCTAACATTGCACATTATTATTTATTTTCTCCCAGCTTTTCTTGGCGTGTACATATTTACTTTTGTAACTAATTCTTTAATATACCTCTATTGCATTGTTTGTCATGCATCTATTCCTGTCTGCTGTGACAATTTTAATTTCTATCTATATACACAAATACATAAAAACACATTGTAATATGCTGTTTTCAAATTCCTCTCTAGTGTTTAGATTTAAATTCACTATCAAGACGCTATACTTTTACTTCATATATATGCATGTGTATGTGGATATCTGTGGGAGTTTATAAACCAACATGACATACATACGTGTGGGAATATGTTGTTTCCAAATGGTGTTTATTTCACCACCATCTTCATGTCCGCAAATGTACGTACACATACATATGCTCCTGTTGTCTAATCTACACATTCAAATATGTTTTGTTTATGATTTAATGCTCACAGGTGAAATCAATATAGATAAATAAATAAATGTATTTCCTCATAAAATTGACAATTTGAAGTAATTTTTGTGCAACAATGTAACTTAAAGTAAATCAAAATCTGGTTTCATTATGATGATGGAGTGCGAACAGAGTGAGTTTGGTATTTAAAGGCTTTTCTTCATGAAACACACCTGATGCAAGGAACTGAAGAATTTTCATTAAGTATTTGAAATATTTGAGTGGTTTCAGAGTCAGTTTTTCAGAAGACTTTCACAATACATCTACATATTTTGTGCAGCATTTTTTACACATAAGTATTTGTACTGACCACAAAAGTCTTACTTTTTATTTTATTTCTCTACAGTTTTTAAGGTTTAGTTATGTATTTGGTGAAGCATTAAACTTTATATCCCTAAATGTATTTTTAGAAATTGAAAAATGAGTCATTATTTGAATGACCTGACCTGTTTTACACCAGTTTTCTGAGATTACCCGTATTTTCTTTTCCAAAATGTTTCCCTCCGTATTCTGTCTCTGTAACTCTGAAGCTTGATGTCATTTCCAGACGTTAACAGAAGCAAATATATGACTGGATTTTGGTGTGAAAGTGTGCGTTTTCAGTCCTGCATCCCCTCTCTGAGCATCCCCCGTTCATTGTGCTGCCTGCATTGACATGTATATCTGGGAGAGCCATCCCGTTCAGAGTAAACAGCTTTCTTGTGCGAGGCGCCAACAGCCTTTTCCGCGGCGGCGGGGATTAGAGCTGAACTTTGACGGTTTTATTTCGTGTTAGAGGCTCTCGTCTCTGCTTAAGCTTCTTGTCGAGAGCCGAGCTTTGACCCTGATAATGGCACCAGCGAGGTGGACGGCAGACGATCATCGCAGTCAATGATTTAATTAACACACCTCGTATTATTCCTCAGGACCAGAACTCCATCTAGTTCTCATGATTTCTTTTTAATTTAATACATATAATTTAAGAGAGTACTTGGAATTTTATTCAGAGCACTTTAAATGAGTAAAATGTTGAACGTGATGTGTTCAGCTCATTCTTTTATTCTCATTACTTCAACTTTCATTTGATTTCATTGATCACCCATGTATATACTGTAATTCAAATCTGTGTAAATCATATAATCACATCTCATCTGTTCGTGATATATTGTCATTCATTCATATCTGACCTGCATCTTGTAGCAATAGTTATTTATTAATCTGCATTGTGTACATACATATTTATATATATGTATATGTGTATACGTGTATATGCTGTACATTGTGTTTATTTCACTGCATAAGCACTTCTGGTTAGATGCTAACTGCATTTTGTTGCCCTGTACTTTTGACATGTGCAATGACAATAAAGTTGAATCTAATTTAAAAATACAAATTTTGCATTAGTATTAGATTTTCGGTTATGTGTACATTTCCTCTCATTCATAATTTTTTTGGTCACTTTCATCTCGTAGTAATACTGAAATAACTATAAATGCATTTCAGAAAAGACTTTAGTGAAGAAATTCCAAAATTTTTTGGCCATTTAATATAAACTTCATTTCATTAGGATAAAGGCACAGTTTTTTTTGTTTCTTTTTTATTAAGTATTATTTTATGAAGCCACTTTTGGAAGCTGAGGTGAGCTGATGATAGAAGACTACAATTCAATTCAATTTTATTTATATAGCGTCTATTACAACAGAAGTTGTCTCTAGGATCTTTCCAGAGACCAGAACATGACCCCGGAGCAATTATTACATAAACAATCAGCCACCAAGATGAAGTCTGAACATCAAGGCCCACAGCCTGGGACTCATAAGACTTGGTACCCGACCCGAACGGGCCGCCAGCAGATGCTGAGTCCTCCGGAGGGCAAACCCATGTGACTCCTTCAGGCCCGGCTGCCGGTTGCTCACCCGTGGGCCCGTCCTCCAGGCCTGGCTCCAGGGTGGGGGGGTCCTGGTCACCCTCGCTCAGGGGAGGGGCATCAAGTTCTGATGTACCAACTAGCCCTGTGTTGAAAAAAATCCATTTGCCGATTCTAAATGGATTCTCATATTAATTCCTAAAAATTGATTCATATATCTAAAGATCGATTTTTCTTTACATTACATAACAACTTTTGGTATTTTTTGTTTATGTCCAAAAAAGGAATGTTTTGTTGGATACGAGAATAACTAAAATAAACTAAAGTTTTCACTTATAATTGCATACATTGTCTATATTTCATTGCTTTATATACTGTCTTGGGGTTACATTTGCATAAAATGCTAAAAATCTACTTCTTAAAAATTAAAAACCGAAATAGACCAAAAATGGAAAAAATGTAAACGCAATGTGGGATAAAATAAAACTGATTTCATACGTCTCTGTTTGCTGCCCTGGATCGGTTTGATAATTCTGCCCCACGATGTTTCTGAAAGCAGTTCTATCAGCATTCTGGGAGGTGATTGGTCCTTACAGCATCATTAGCTGCCAATACTTGCTGTTGAATCTCAATATAATACTAGTATTCATATGTTGTATAACTACAGTCATATCATTCATGCAACAGCTAAAAAAAAACAGTTTTAATAACACTAACCCAAATCAATATCGGAATCGAATCGGATCGAATCAAATCTTGATAATCGATTATGAATCTTAAGAATCTGAATCAAATCGATTCTTGACATTTGAATCGATCCCCAGCCCTAGTACCAACATGACTAATTTGCTTTGAGAGACCCCCACTAGGGTACCGTCCCAGACGACACCGCTCCTGGAATCACTCAGGCACACAAACTCCTCCACTAAGACAAGGTAGGGAGGTTTTTCAGGCAGGCCCAGCTGGGAGAATGTCCTGAGGCATTCCCAGGACACGACGGAGCGATTAAGCCCGTATTCAAATATAGTTTACCTAAACACAAACAAATAACCTTAAACAAATTGATAAGTGTGGGACTATTTATTTAATCTTAGAGTGACCTCACTGATGACGTGTTAAGTTGACTTGTGCATCAAAGAAGAAGGCAAAAGAAAGGAGGGAAAAAGAGGTGAGATTCGCTCACCTCTTTTCCCCTCCTTTTTTGCTTCTCTCTTTTCTCTTAGCTTGGATACTTGGATACCATAGCTGACAACGAGGAGCCGTTCGTGGCTAACTGGCTAGATCGAAGACGCACATTAAGATTTGGGTTCAATGGAGACAGAAACTTAATAAAGACACGTCCCAAATAAACACAGGGGCCTTTATTTGGTGTTTTATGGTAATTCACAATCCTAATTAATATTTGCTTAACTGAACCATTAAATTTAGAGCAGTTTGATGGTTGTATGTCTGACCTGGGTTCAACATCTTCAGTAGAGGCTGATGATCATCTAGGACCATGAATTCAAGTTTTTCCCTTTGATGTACTTCTTTTAGTCTGGAAATCACTTCGTATTAGTGACATGTCAGTTTTCTGATGGGATTTTTAGCCTAAAATAATGCGATACATGGTATGGGATGGTGCATAGACGGGAATACTCACAGATACCGATAGCTACCCTTACTTTGGCAGTATCTGAGAGTATTTCTGATACTGGTATCGGTATCACAACAACTCGAGTAACAACTGCATGTCACTACAACAACCACTTCCACCAACTGAAGCTCTGAGTATTTATCCTGCCGGCTCGGGAAGACCTCAGCGTCCTCCGGGAAAAGCTGCAGGAGGTGACGGGGAAAGGAAGTTCTGGACCTCTCTGCTTTTGCTGCTGCCCCAACAGACAAACCTGGATAAGCAGAAGTGGAGTGGAAAATAGCATTTTATGTAACCATGTAGAAAGAATTGACAGATTTTGTACACGAACACTGTCATTCTTTCAATTGTATCACCTACTGTACTGTTGCGGTGACTCTTTTCTTCAGAAGGGATCTTCAGATTTTATTAATCAATTCGGCTCGTCAGAATTCATGAAGATCGGCCAGGGTTCAGGATTTCATCTCGCAGCATAGACTCTCACGCGTCATGCCTTTTGCAAATCCAAGTCTCTAATAGTTATAATGCGCATTCCTCGATCCCCTGCATATCCTCCACGTAAAGCACTTTGTCGCTATGTCTAAGGAGGCGTGTGCACTGTCATCACCACTTCACGTCATCATTTTTCTTGCTTCCCAGCCCAGTGTCACGGTAACCAAATGAGCCCATTATGTCACATAGTCAACAATAATCGATAACCTGCTAATAGTCAACGTTATTGATAGCTGGTCTTTCTTTCTGCATTAGCTCACAGATAGGATAATAAAGTTATCCAATTAGTTCCTTGTTCTGACTGAACAAGTGTGTCAAACAATCCTCCATTTATTGCAATTGTTCAACAAATGCCACCTTATCAAATGTATCCCAATAAAGGCAGCTGTGGTTTCAAAATGTGCTAACGGTTAACTGGGACTAAACCCAAAATATTTACATTTGTGAAATGTATTTGTTGAGTAGACATTCAGATTTCGGTTTAGGAATCCACATGTACAATATATCTGTATGTTTTTCATTTTTTAACAGCTGAACTGCAAAATACTTTTGTTAGTACATAATGATTTGAATTTGTAATTAAATCACATTGTATGAACTGGACAGTTGTTCCATCACAACAAACAGCATTTAAAATACACACTGCCAAAAATAAGGGGTATCTAACGTCTTTATTAATTCTGGTGTCACTTCATTTTTATGGACAGAATTTGTACTTTTAAAAAAAATTTTATGTGTGTGAAGAAGCAGCGGGAGGCGAGCTCTTGGACTGAGCAGCTATCTGGCATTAGGATAATGATGATATTCTCATTTATGTCAGGCTTTCCAGAGCTGGCACACATGTTGTCAAGTGTAAAGTGAGTGACCTTATAAAGCATTTAAGGAGCCATCAGGTGAAAAATCCAGAGTTTATTAAGTCCGAGGGGAAGATGGAGGAACCACAGCAGACACTACTGAAATTAGAGTTTTTACAAATGAGAGAAATTCCCCCCAAAAAGTCAGAAGCTTCAGCGATAACAAGCACAGTTGTTGAATTCGTTATTCCTGTCGCTCGTTGACAGTTTTGGAGTTTACAGCTTCGTCAAACACTCAGAGTTTCCAGACAGTTGACCGGGTCAGAAATATCTGAAACTGCTCTTCTCAAACTGTGTGAGACTGTGACTGAACACATGTCAGGTAAGTGAAAAAAAAAATGCAGGCAGTTGACATTTGGACCGCCAATGTGACTATTGCCTCATATCCGCTCACACTTAAAGCCCAGGTAACTGAATTGTAACAGAACAGAAAAATAGTTGTTGGAAGATCTCTGAACCTGGGCGCGCTGCCATGGCTAAAGCCTGATTTATGGTTCTGCGTTAAACCAACGCAGAGCCTACGCCCCCAGAGCGCTAGTTGATACTTTGTTTAGCTTCCGGCTTTTCCGGTCACAGTGAATCAAAGAGATAAGGACAACTATTGTGCAAAAAAACAAAACAACCCAAAAAAAAAAAATCACACACACACACAAAGAAAAGAGCGCTGAAAGTTCGATACTGCTTCACGAACCGGAACCGGAAATGCGTTGCTACCAAGCGAACCAATCACAGCCCTCTGGGTCTGCGTTGGGTCTGCGTCGCCTCGACGCGTAGTTACATTTTTTGAGAGGCGCACGTCAGGCTATGGCGTAGGCTACGGAGAGACTCCCGCGTAGCCGCATACCCGACGGCGTAGGCTCTGCGTTGATTTAACGCAGAACCATAATTCAGCCTTAACAGCCAACTAGCTAGCAGCAGTTCTTCATTTAGCCCCATCCCCTTCCAGCCAACCCAGCGAGCATTTGTGCTGTTCGCAAACGGCCAGCAGCATAAAAGTAGAAGAAAAAGAAGAATGCAGAGAAAGAAAATAGAGAAGAAATGAGTGGACAAGGGATGCTGCTTTGTTATCTTTTTTAACACTGCAGTTGTAGCGATTGAGATTACAAAAAAATGCTACACCAGACCTCTATCATGGCGTAGTACGCCAACAAGGCCTGAACCGACTCTTCTGCTCATCATGTTTTCTTGTAATCTCCAACTTCATCATATGTACTCATACCAAAATGGTGCTAATGGGTTTTAATGAATTGTGGTCACAGGATTTCTGAGAGTGCTGAATGTAATTCAGAAATCCCGATTAGCCAAAACGCCCTGCCAGGAGGTTCCTGTCGGCCAATCTAAGTAGCTCTCCTACTACTAGAAGTGTTTTCCCTCCTTAAAAGGTTGCTGAAGGTCACTTTTGCAGAGCCATTCCTGGTGATGGAGTTATACGTTGACGATGTGGCCCCAAAAAATCTACCTGGAACTCCAAGCCTGTAGCCTATAAAAATATATATTACATTTAAGGCTAACAATTAGAGATGTTCCGACACCAATTATTTCTTTCCGATACCAATACCCGGGTTTAGAGAATCTGTTCCGATACAAATATCATTTCTGTTTTTTACCGTAAAATATAAAATAATGGCCGAGTCCCAATCATCCGCCAAGTCAAGCAAATTATTTTTTTATATTGAACACCTATCCCAAATACACATTGTTTTTCTGATGACCAAAACAATATTCTACCGTATTCAAATATAGCTTACCTAAACACAAACAAATAACCTTAAACGAATTGAAAAGTGTGGGACTATTTATTTAATCTTAGAGTGACCTCACTGATGACGTGTTAAGTTGAGCGACTTGTACATCAAAGAAGAAGGCAAAAGAAAGGAGGGAAAAAGAGGTGAGCTTGGCCTCTAGCTCTTCGCTCACCTCATTTCCCCTCCTTTTTTTTTGCTTCTCTCTTTTCTTTTAGCTTGGATACTTCACAGGCGTGCCAGGCACCAGCGTGAGTCGCGGAAGATTATACGAGTGATGGGAAAAGAGTTGTATCAGACCATAGCTGACAACGAGGAGCCATTCGTGGCTAGCGCTAACTGGCTAGATCGAAGACGCACATTAAGATTTCGGTTCAATGGAGACACAAACCTAATAAAGACACGTCCCAAATAAACGCAGGGGCCTTTATTTGGTGTTTCACGGTATTTCACAATCCTAATTAATATTAACTGAACCGTTAAATATAGAGCAGTTTTATGGTTATATATCTGACCTGGGTTCAACATCTTCAGTAGAGGCTGATGATCATCTAGGACCATGAATTCCAGTTTTTCCCTTTGATGTACTTCTTTTAGTCTGGAAATCACTTCGTATTAGTGGCATGTCAGTTTTCCTGATAGGATTTCTAGCCTAAAATAATGCGATACATGGTATGGGATGACGCATAGACGGGAATACTCACAGATACAGATACCCCTATTTTGGCAGTATCTGAGAGTATTTCTGATACTGGTATCGGTATCACAACAACTCGAGTAACAACTGCATGTCACTGCAACAACCACTTCCACCAACTGAAACTCTGAGTATTTGCCGTAACCTTTTATTTAAAAAAAAAGGAGCCCATGGTGGAAAAATGAAATACTGAAGATTGTTCACACGTCAGAATCATGAGTCATTGTTTATTTGTAAGGATCCCCATTAGCTATGCCCTTAAACACAGCTAGTGTTACTGGGGTCCACATCAAAAAACAATACATCTAAAACATACAGTTAAAAACAAGACATAAAGAAAGAAAACGAAATAACACGACAAACCTACATTAAACTTTACCGTACATGTAAATCATTATCTGAAAGCAAGAAAACATACATGAAACATTCCAATATACAGTAAAACATCATCTAGGCCATGAAAATCAGATCAAAAATATACCTCACTCTGTCCAGTATGTATATGTATCTGTTTAAGTGTGTGTGTGTGTGTGTGTGTGTGTATGGTATACTGTACATATGATATTCCAAGGTGTTTCTTGATTTGCTTTTTGAATATTGATTTCTGTGTTAGTTTAGTCATATAGTGTTAAATAATTCCATGATTTCATTGATCTATATTCTACTGTATGCTTCAGAAAATTTGTGTTTGGCTTAGGAAGTGAAAACCGGCCCTTTGTTTCCTGTCTAGCAGCATATGTATATGACTCTAGATTGTGTCTTTACTGATTGTACTGATATACACAAGTGAATCTCTTTCTCTTTGCTTTAAATGTCTGTGTCTTTGTATCTCGTTTTGTATTCTGGACCCAGTGTCAGTTTTGGATTGTAAAACCATCCATATTGAAAACAGAAGTGCAGCATTCATTCTGTCCTCAACTTTTAACCATCGTAGACAGAAGTGCATGCTGTTGATGCTGGTATTATATTGACACTGGAGAGCAAGGCGCGCTGCCTTGTTCTGAATCAACTGGAGTTTATTTAAATCTTTTTTAGTAGCATTCACCCATACTATTTGGCAGTAGTCAAGCTGTGAGAGAACAATGTTGTTTAGTACTATTTTAGTCAATTCAGTCAAACATCAAGTCACTTGCGTTTATGACTTGTGCTGCCTTTGGTAAAAGATGTCAGACTATTTTAGCCTGATTAGTCAAGTCAACATGTTAAAATGAAATACTTCGTTAAAACATTAACACAAATTCTGTTAAAAGCCACAGCTGCCAGGAACCCGTCCACCGTATCTCAATCAAAGGCTGTGGATACCAACTCTTGCAACCAACCTACGTCAGAGGAGCTGCAGGCCGACGTTTAAAGCTTGAAAATCCTGCTTCACATGATGTTCGCAGCCTTATTTATTACTGCTGCATTTACCTGACGCTGGGTTAGTAGAGACTACAGGTGAGAAGTGATGATAGCTAGCCATTGGCTGAGCCAGTTTTCAAAAGGCATGTTATATAAATAAATAATATTATAAATAAATACATAATTAAATCATACATACATGTATATCTTTAGACAAAATCACCTGATGCAGTTATAATTTATTTCAACCCCCTCAGAGTTGTCTTGGATGTGAAATGAAACAACACAACCAGAGTGGTTTTTTGAAGCAGGCTGTAAATATGTTTTAGAAAACTGTTTAACAACAGAGGACGTTTAACTGGGTATTATTCTGTGTTAGAATGACTCAAGCCAACATCAATCGATGCTTGGTGGACCAAAATGTGTACTCTTTCAGGACATGTTTCTGACATAACAACAATACAACAACCATTTGTTTCAAGCAAGGATAATTGCCTTCTCCTGTTTAATTGCTATTAGAAATATCTTTTTAAGAGAAACAGAACATTTAAAATATTCGTATGATTGATTGTGATATATTGAGACTTAACTTAGAAATTCATCACTAATAATAGAAAGAATTTCTAAGTTAAGTCTCTATATATACAGATCCAGGGCAGCAAACAGATACATATGAAATCGGTTTCATTTTTTCCCATTTATGAGAATTTGGTTTTTAGCATTTTATGCAAATGTGACCCCAATATGGTATATAAAGCAAAGAAATATAAACAATTTATACAATTATTATTGAAAACTTTAATGTTTTCACACCTTTCAACATATTTAAAGGCAAAAACATGGCACTAGTTATGCTCGTGTCCAACAACACATTCCTTTTTTGGGCATAAACAAAAAAATACCAAAAGTTGTAATGTAATGATGAAAAAAAATCGATCTTTAGACATACGAATCAATTTTTAGGAATTAATATGAGAATCAATTTAGAATTGGAAAATCGATTTTTTCAACACAGGCCTAATCACCATAGATATCTCTTCTGTCCAAAGAGCAGGCCCATATTAATTCCATTTGATGACAAAGGCATTTGCTCAAATGCCCACATGCTGTGGCACTGAATGCACACACTCAGATGGCCCAAGTGGGATGTTTCTCTTAGCTCCTTGTTCAACCTTTGTGTCGCTTAGCTTTTAAAGCAGCACAGAGGCCTCACTTTAGAGTCGCCGATGCTTACTTGTTGGAGAGAGGCAGCACAAAAGGCCTCAAAGTTCAGTCTCAGAGAATAGTGCAATTCCCCAGCCGGTACCCTTCGTCAGCCCACTAACATTCATCAGACTGAGCTCAGCGACTCCACTCCCCCTCGAGCGATAAGTGGCTCCCCACTAAATAAAAACCCTAGAGAGGAATACTGAAGCAGAAGGAGGTTCCACAGTTCTTAGCTGTTGAAATTCAGCTTATCCCCTTTGAGATCTATTCTAAAATTCCTGTTCTTAAATGGCATACAAAAATTAAAATTAGTACATTTTACCACAAGGTGCATTTAAAAAAATCTGGTATCAAAATAAAGCAACACAAGTGAGATTACAACATAATGTAAAATGAAGTAAATGAAAATGGAGCTTGTATCTCATATCTCTGGATTCTTTTAGTAAAAACCTAAACGCTCTGGAAACCCATTCTAGAACATCTCCTCATGTTTTTGACCAGGTTTGATTTTCCTGCTGTGTAAGAGTTTTTGGAGTGCTTTTTATCTATTTTTTTATGTTTTTGGGAAAAAAAACTTAAAAATGCTTTACAAATGGGCCATTATGGTGTATTTTGGTCAAAACTGGTTTTGAGATCCATCCATCCATCCATCCATCCTGCTTGGACAACTTTCTAGTCCGGGGTCCTAACCAGATGCCCAAAACACCTCAATGGCTCCTCTCAATGTGGAGGAGCAGCCCCTCCTCAAAACACCACCTTATCATCGTGGAGGGGTTTGTGTGTCCAAATGATTCCAGAAGTACGGAAGAGTATTAGGGCCAGGCAGGAGAGAAATAAAAATAATATTTTAGAGGAGGAAGATTTTTTCTTCACAATGCACTTTGAGATAAAAGTCAAAATGTCGAGATTTATGTTGAAGTACAATTTCGAGAAAAAAGTCGAAATGTTGAGAAAAAAGTCGAAATGTCGAGAATGTTAAAATAGAATTTCGAAAAAAAAGTCGAAATGTTGAAAAAAAAGTCAACATTTCGTGAATAAAGTTGAAATGTTGAGAAAAATGGCGAAATTTCGACTTTATTCACAAAATTTCGACTTTTTTCTCGAAATTGTACTTTAACAATCTTGACATTTCGACTTTTTTCTTGAAGTCAATCAATCTGGATGGATGGATGGATGGATGGATGGATGGATGGATGGATGGATGGATGGATGGATGGATGGATCTCAAAACCAGTTTTGAGTAAAATGGCCCATTTGTAAAGCATTTTTAAGTTTTTCTCCCCAAAATATAAAAAAATAGATAAAAAGTACTCCAAAAAATCTTACACGCCTGGTCAAAATAATGAGAATAATGTCGAGAAGAAAGTCGCAATGTCGACATTAATGTTGAAATACAATTTCAAGAATAAAGTAGAAATTTCGTGAATAAAGTGGAAATTTTGCCTTTTTTCTCAACATTTCAACTTTGTTCACAAAATCTTGACTTTTTTCTCAACATTTCGACTTTTTTCTCAACATTTCGACTTTTTCCTCCAAATTGTACTTCAACATTAATCTCAACATTTCAACATTTTTCTTGACATTTCGACCTTTTTCCCGACATTTCGACTTTTTTCTCGAAGTGCGTAATGAAAAAAAAATCTTCCTCCTCTAAAATATTATTTTTATTTTTCTCCTGCATGGCCCTAATACTCTTCCGTACCCCACCAACTGTACAGGAAGTGAATTTCTATACAAGTCATTCAAGAAAACTAAATGGAGCCCCCCATTTATGTATCATAAGGGGTGTGGCTTTTTGAGTGACAGATGGAGTCTGTGACCTCCATGGCTCAGCTAGCAGCGCTCAAGCTGAGGGCTGCTAGTGACAGCTAACTGAAAGACATCCCACCTGAGGGCCTCTAGTTACCAGGGTTGTATCAGTAGCTCGTGGGCTGCTACCTCCTGCAGCAGCCACAGCAGCTGGAACCTTTTGTCCAGCAACCTTCACCCTCGGACCGTTCCATTACACTTCCAGGTTGCCTAACCGGGCCACTAGTCAACGGTTAACTGATTGCACTCTGTTGAGGCGACAGTGAGGCCGTGCTCCAGCTAATTATCATGCTTGCCTGTTTGCCCATGTCTGGATTCATCAGTGGACGGTAGAGTCAGCTCCCGCACCGTTCTCAGGCCTAAAACAAAATACTTCAACCCAGTAGCGGAACATATCAGAGCCGGGCCGGGGGGCAGGGCATATGACTGGGCCCTTTGCAGCTTGGAGCCTCTCGTCTCATGACCTCCCCGGGAGCTGCTGAGTCCCTATGATCATCGCTATGAGACAGAGAAGGAAATAAGCTAGTCGGCCGGGCAACTATATCAACCTGGCTCCCTGACCATGATGCAGCTTCTGGGGACCCGGGGATGAAACGCTGCTAACAACGTCTAGCAAACGTCTTTGCGTTTTATCGCTCCACTTTTGTGTTTCTAACTCCCGCTCATGTTTAGGCTGTAGGAGAACTGTGCTCTGTTGACAAGTGATCAATGATGACGTTGATAGATGGCTGTTGATGACCAACGATACTCAAAATACATTTGGAGATTCACTTGCAATTTTTGTTTTAATGTTAACTGTGAGTGTGAAAATCTCAGCATAACATGTTATGCAATGCTTTATACCTAATATGAACCAAGTGGTGCCACAAAAAAACAAAAAAAACAAATCTTGTGGGCGGGGCCTGCTGCCTCAGGGCCCCATTGGACCCCGGGCCGGGGGAGTACCGCCCCCCCAACACCCCCCTGAAGCCCCGCCCCTGCTTCAACCTGATATTTTGGACAACCTACGAGCGAAATCACAGGCTTTGTCCGGGTCTTTGTATACAGTCTTATGTACTTATTTCCATATAGTATTAAGTACTATTGCAAGATAGATGGGCTTTAAAGGAGCTTGAGGCAGGATTTATGAAAAAAATTCGTATACGTTTTAAGTTTTCTAGTAATAATGTCAGATGAAGCGTTTCAAACCAAAAATGAATGAGCCCTCTAGCGTATCTCTCCGTTGCCTTGAACAGCCTGTGTGCTGCAAAATGTGCTGCAATTGTGACCGGAATTTCCCGCGCTGTCCTGTGGATTTGACGTCACATGACGCTGCATGCGCGTTCTCCCCGTTCTCCCGTGCCGGCTTCCCTGTTGGCTGCAGTACCCCCAACGGCCGTCGTGGCGAAGGGTGGCGCTAGAGAGTCTCATTTCTTAAAAGGAGCCTCATGCTCCTTTAAAGGGATTGTGACATGAAAAACAAATTTTTCTTGATTTTTTGTGTTTTGTTGGGTGTCTTGACATCATTACACCCAAAAAACAACAAACTTTTAACATTCAGTGTATTGTGTGCTTTCTGGGATTTTCCGCATAACTATGCAAAAACGGCGCATGTGGTTTGCTGGCGGATCGTTACGTAACGATCCGCTAAATCACCGCCCCCTCCACCCAGCTCCCTGTCTCCTCTCCTCTCCAGCGCACCATAAAGGCTGATTTATGGTTCCGCGTTACACCGACGCAGAGCCTACGGCGTAGGGTTACGCGGCGACGCGCACCATACGCTGAACCCTACGGCGTAGGCTCTGCGTCGATTTAACGCGGAACCATAAATGAGGCTTAACACGGAGCTGTTTAGAGCCTCTTTTGTTCTAATCACCGGAGGAAAACTGCTAAGAAGACCCGCGGCCACTGACTGGACTTAAGATAAGGGGACACTTGCTTGCATGCCTTTATTTTTATGATTGTTTGCTGTGGTTCGCCGTGCTGCTTTTCCGTGCATGCTTCGCCTGTCGCTCCCGGCTTAACTCTCCGACGCCGCTGTGAGCGTATGGCTGGAGGAGGAGGAGGTTTGGAGGAGGAGCGGCGCAATGATTGACAGGAAAGGGGGGAAAGGAAGCAGGAAAAGAGTACTAGAGTGAAGTTTTTCTTGTTACACTCTTTTAGACACATTTGAGGGATGTTGACCAAGACTTTTAATAGTGTTAAAAGCATGTTAAAAATGATGTCACAATACCTTTAACAGTGTGAGCAGTAGCATTTCTTTAGTGATGTAGTAATGTTATATCTATAGTGTGCTGTAGTGTCCACATGCTTGTATCTCAATGGTTGGTAAAAACTATAACTATTAGCAACACCCTGTCAGGAAGGAGCGGGCTCTCCGTGTCCAAATATGCACTTTTTTGCACCTGTCTTAGAAAACTGGTGCTTGAGGGAAAGAAGCACAAAAATGCTTATAAAAGACGACAACTACAAAACGACCGTCATTCATTTTCATTATTGTAACAGTGCTAACTGAAGCCTCACTAAAGTAGTTTTCATGTTTTAATTATGGAGGAATATGAAGGAAAAAAGTGGACATGGAGTTGAATATTCCCATAAAAAATATCCTCAAGGATTTCAAGTCTAAGTGTCTTATCTAGATTTTTTTTTTTCCAGGTAACTGGTTAAAAAAATGAAATGCTCAAAAATCATTGAAATGTTTTCATGTTTAGCTCCTTTATCTGCTGCATGTTTTAATTGTAGTCTCAGTAAGTAAAACAAGATGTGAAGTGAATGTGCATGCAGCGGTAAACCATAGTAATACCTCTGGATGTAGGCGGGCAGACTGATGCTGGAGGATTTGGAAATGACACGTCAAGGTGAGCCAGCGCTGCTGTAGACCTTTTTTTTTTCCTTCATGCACTGTAACCTTTGCAACTCTTGGGTTTACTGATTAGAGCTCAGAGCAGCTTCAACAGCACAGCAGCTACAACATTTGACCTTGATGTGTGGACATAAAGTCAGCAAAACTAGCTTTTATAGTGTTTTGAAATGGACTTCCTGGCCATTTCTCTTTTTGTTCTTGCCTTTGTTCTCTTTGTTCTTGCATCATTACAGCTCTGACTATCATAAATATATCACCAGACATGCAACTGGAGGATATTCTGCACTGCCAAATGTGAAATCTAAAGCTGGTAAAAGGACTGTTGTGTACGACGAGGTATTTGAGGTGTGTTTTCTTTTCATCTGGATCTCTAATGAAGTCAAGCAGATCTGATTCTTGCCCCAGTTCAGGGCTCTTGAGCTCCAGTCCTCGGGGGCCGCTTTAACACACCCCGATACAAGACTGTCATTAACAGATTCGTGCAGACCTTGATGACACGCTGATCAGGGGTGGGGCTTCGACCCCCGGCCCGGCTCTGATATGTTTCACTACTGACGCTGTTGATGACTATTAATTTGAATTGGTGCGAGGGGACATCTAAAACATGCAGGACAGCTGCCTCCGAGGACTTGAGTTTGAGGCCCCTGTCTTGTGTGGACTGGACAGATGTGTGGGGCCCTCAGTCATGACGGGGCCATGAGCTACAGGATCTGTCTCAATAATCAGTATTTGTAGAGAATTCAAATAGATACATCTACCTCACAAGAACACAAGCATGTCATTGTGAAAAACAAATGTTTTTGACAGACACCCTCTCACACTTATAAATTCTGCATTTTTGTTCCCGTCACATTTGTACGGAAGAATATTAGAGCCAGGAGGCAGAAGAAAAATAAAAATAATATTTTAGAGGAGGAAGATTCTTTTTTCATTATGCACTTCGAGAAAAAAGTCGAAATGTCGAGAAAAAAGTCGAAATGTCCAGACTAATGTTGAAGTACAATTTCGAGAATAAAGTCGAAATGTTGAGAAAAAAGTCCAAATTTGAAGAAGATATTGATTTGAATCACATATCACACATATGCAGTTGCATAAATTCAGAAACCTACCCTTAACGTTCCACTCCAAGGACGTAAGTTAGTTAGTTAGTTAGTTACGGCTGCCGCTGCATAGCTGTCAGTCGCTCTGCTAACTGGATTTGATGGGCCAGAAGAGACATTTTGACTTTTTTCTCGAAATTGTACTTCAACATTATTCTCGACATTTTTTTCGACTTTTTTCTCAACATTTCGAAGTGCATAATAAAAAAAAATCTTCCCCTCTCAAATATTTTTTCTCCTGCATGGCCCTAATACTCTTCCGTACATTTGTGTCTATGAGGTGAGGATTTCAAACTTTGTTTTCTCATTAAATTGCAGGTTCATAAGGTCAAAATTATTTCTAAATATTTTGTTGTTTGTGTTATTTTAGTTGATAAAATCACATTTTCACATTTAGGATTTGTTTTTCTTGGAATATTACCCCTGACTGTCCTTTTTTTCCCTCAGACGGTCTTAATCCAGCCTTGCACCACGTCAGCTAGCCTCAGCAACGTTTATGTTTGTTAGCTAAGTGGTGTTTTTGGTAACATCAACTTGAATTTGAATTTTGGATTCACAATCTGATTTCTTCTTGCAGTTTAACAAGTTGATATCACATAGTTTACCTTTATGAATAACTTGTTTTATAAATAAAATAAAATGAATGTAAATGAAAATGAATGAATAAAATGTTTTTAATATTAAGAGTTTCTCTTGCCCATCTGGATGTTTTTATCATGAGAAATCCAGAGGTTTCTGTTCCCAATTTATACATTATAGAATTTACAAGTTTATAAGTCAAGCTTTCTCATCTGTATCATCTTATAAGGTTTTTCTAGCATTGTTTGTCTTTTTTTTTGTTTAATATTTTCCACCAAATTTGATAGACCTAAGTCACAATTTTAAATTAGTGAAAGTTAGTGAAAATTTGCAAGTTGATAAAATATGAATTTCTTTTTTTTTTTTTTTTTCACCTAAAATCTTGTGAATTATCAACCATTTTGAGATTTTTTTCCTGGGAATTTTAGAACTGGATTTTTTTCTTCTTCAAACGTGTGAGTTTATTAGATCAGACATTTTCAGTGTTCTCTTGTGAACTGAAGGACTAAGGAAGTCAGAACTGTCAGAATCATCCTGCCAACCTGCAAGATCATAAAGTCCCTGTTTTTTCTTGCAAGATACTTTGACATTTTTCATCTCAGTAAGCTCAATTTAAATTTGTCCCAGATTATCATTTTAAAGGGTTTGAACTTTCCCATCGCCTTGTAGCTTCACAAAACAGCTGTGCCAAAACAGAATCTTACTTAGGTACCCTCAACAAATAAATATCCTCCTGATGTCCTGATGTTGATAGAGAGGACGTTAAACATAGACAGAACAACCACCCAGTCTGGCACATCATCATCAGTGTTGGTATTTATTTAAAAAAAAGGAGGACATTGTGATTAATGACTACCTCCGTCATTATTGCTTTAAACACCGCTCCAGATTTTAAATTACATTCTCAGTTTAGAGAGCAAAGCCAGAGCTGATTGTTGAAGGCCGTTGTTCCAGCAGAAAATCCAGCCCTGCTTTCGACCTGGGTTTGATCCTGAGGGAAGTTTCAGTCGCCCTGCTTCCCTCTCCACACAGAGCAATCCTTTTATGGCAAAGCTTGATAGCGGCGCTTTGAAGAGGACCAGAGAGAGAAGAGTCAGTGAAGGAGAGAAGCCACTTGATAACCTCGTCTAACCTGCTTCAGTTCTGCAGGTATTCCAGTGACTCCAGAGTCCACATTGGCCACGGTTACATGATGTTTTTTAATTCTGAATTAATTTTTCCGAATTAAATAATTCTGAATTAAACTATTTTCCTTCGAGTTTACATGAAAATAGTAATTCCGAATTGAGGTTTACATGTAAAACACGTTTGATCGACTTTATCCAATTCCGCTTAAGGTCTGGGGGTTGGGAAGGTTCTGATTGGATAGGGGGGGCCGACCAGAAGTTACGTCTACTGGAAGAAAAACAAACTTAGCCGCTTAGCGCTACAACCTTGAAAAGCTCACAATTTTTATGTTCCCTGCCATCTGTTCTTTTAATTATTTCCAGGTCCTCCAAGCTATTTATTAAATAAATCGTCTCTGCTCTTGACCACTGTTTACCACGTGCTGCCATCTTGAAACTTTGTTTGGAAAACAAGCCCAGCGCGGAATATAAGCATCATGGCGACAGACGGGCAAGGAAACAAGCAGCGCAGAAAGACCGGAATTAATTTAAAGCAGAATGAGTGTATACATGATCCCGGAATTATTCTATTCGGATTTAAAATCGGAATAAACCAGTTCTCGATTCCCATCCCTAATTGTAGGTTAGAATAAACTAAGCCAGCCAAGCTAAAATAGCTAATGTGATACCTGAACCAAGGTGGGAATGCTGTACCCCGGTTTCCGGGATTATTCATTCTAGGCCTGCACAATTAGTCACATTTTAATTGCGATCACAATAATGGCTTCCCACGATCAAAATTACGTGATCGTTTTATTTCACCTTTATTTAACCAGATAAAAACCCATTGAGGTCAAGACCTCTTTTCCAAGGGTGACCTGGCCAAGGAAGCAGCAGCACACGTCCACACAAAAATAACAGCAATCACATAATAAACATTACAAATGAGAGTGCAAACTGTTAGCGAATAAAGTGCAATAGTGGTGACTTCAATATGTAAAATATGTAAAAAACAACAACTTCAGAAATAATTTAAAATTTAAGAACACGGTCACATGTAATTTAAAAACACAGGCACTCGTGATCATAATAATGAAAATTATTCTGAAAAAAAATGGGGGGGGGGGTGAAAAAAATATAAAAATTTCCTGCGCCGTCTACAAAGCAAATCAGATGCTCACGTGAGACCGCCGTCTCAATAATTCTGTGTGTGTGTGAGTGTGACTGCATGAGCCAATGAGAGACCACTGACTCACAGCGTGTATTCTGCATGAGCCCATCACAGCTGTTTCCAGAGCAGCAGCGCGTAACCTCACTCGCCTGAATTTGACTGGATACGGTCTGGATTTGCAGCTAGAGGGGAAGTCGAAACAACATTTAAATGTCTGCCACAGTAGAAGACGATCTGCTTGTCCCTCGACGCGAATCATCATCTATTGTCTGGAAATATTTTGGATTTAGGTCAAGCAATGTTAATCAGGAACACGTAATATGCAAAGATTGCTCTAAAGTGTATCGGCGCCACAAGCCAACACAACTAACTCGTTCACCCACCCAAAAACAAACCACAAATTCAGCTACGATGAATGCATGAAGGCAAAGAAAAACCTTGCATCCATTGCAGCGTGACTGGTTCCTCATCATCTCAAATGTCCCTTAACAAGCCTCTACAGCACGTCACCGTATCCATCCACCTCACAAAGACATGTTGAGATCACTAAAGCAATCACGTTCCATTTGGCCAAAGATATGTGACCAATAAACACGGGCTTAATGACGGCTTCAATTTTATTTAGTTCAAATGTAAATTCCCATCCACAATGCAGGGGAATAAACACCATCTGTTTTAAAAAACCTCTAACAGAAATGTACAATGTTAGTGAGTGTAAGCAGTGTCCTGTTTATTTGATTTTGTGTTATATTTATTTCTATTTCTATTTATATTATGAAGGGACTGAAATTAAGGTGAAGAACGAGCATCAATTTAATTTTTTTGCAAACTTTTGTAAATTAGCAGTATTGTAGCACATATATACATAATATATACTGTACATAACGCCCCCTTGAGAGACAAAAGATGTTGCAAAATTCATTTTCAGAGACAAAGGTGATGTCAGATGGAGTTTGTCATCTTTTCATACAGTTGCCCCCTTGGTTTCTAGTTGGCATGAGTGATTGAAAAGATCTTGTTGACGGAACTGTGTTGTTGGTACTATATTGAAGAACTACACTATAGTGAAGAAACATACTGTATACCTATTTAATTTTAAAGATGGTTTTTAAACCATACAGTTATTTATGCATTTTCTTCCGTTTCAAGATACTGTAATATTGTCTGTTTTCTGTAAGTCTCGAGTTAATAAAGTCTTTCTTCAGGATTAAAGTGGGGAGTAATGACATAATGGCCCCACTTCCCGTTAATGTAGCATAAGTGATTGTGTTCAGTTCCTCACACTGAATTTAATCTTAAACTGCAGCACAAAAAGGCCGTACTGCTGTGGCAGTGGCAACACAATGGCGAAGCAGGCAGTGGATTAGGAGCCCCACCGTGATGGATTGCCTTGCTTTCTAACTTGATGATGGGCTTGACTGACCAGTGAAACAGAGCAGGCCAAGATGCTGCCTTGTGGGGAGGAGAAGGTGGGGGAAATAGCAGAGGATACGTGCGAGCGGGGGATAACGTTTCCCTCCAGTGCCTCGGCAGTGATGGAGCTGCCATCAGAGTGCACGTCTGCTCCACAGTCGGCCGGTCACGGCGCCCGCTGACAGGAATTACCAGCCATAACCGTTATCGTCTACTTAAGATCTTTCCATCCTGTTAGGTTACAGTGACTGGCCATGCGGGCGCTGTCTCCTTGCGCCAAACATATATATAAAAAAATATATCAGTGAGTGATGAAAACTCCAAACCAGCTTTGATCCATGTAGACACCAACAATATTACACTGTGGATGTAACAGATAATTACAGAGATGGGTTGGAGGGTCTTTTCCAGCAGGGCAAAAAAACTCCAATGAACTCAAGTTAAACTTATCTTAAAGGAAAGGGTGTAACGATACACTAATCTCAATACGGTACGATATACGATTGTGGTTTGTTGAGGACCCAAACGCAGGAGAGCAGGAGCCAGGAGTTGCAAAAAACTGGGTTTATTAACCAGAAACAAGAACCAAAAACGCTGCAGAGCAGGATTAACCAAAACACGAGAGCAAAGAGCAAAACGCAAAACGCAAAAACCTGACAGGACACATGGAGGAAGGCAACAGTACGGACCGACATGGAGCAGGGAAAGACAAGACCAGATATACCCAGGGTACCCACAGTTTGCTTTATAACTGTTTAAGTTTTAAAGAGCAAGCCAGGCCAACCACAAACTGAACTAAAAGTAAATGTCAGGTTTGCATTATGCATCTTCAGTTTCATACAATTAAAAATATTTTGCCACAAACTGAATAGGTTTCTCATGTACAGTATGACTTGACTTTTTTCTTTTCCAGAAATTTAACAACTAAAATTAAATACATAAATAAAAGTAAATAAATAAACTATGAAAAGTCCCAAACTCAAAATGCAACATGAGTGTTATTTATCTTCTGCCAGAGCTAAGAGCTTCAGCCACATGCTCCCAGCCTGAGGCCGTAAGGTGAACCCTGTTATCATTTCATCCCGCTCCCACCTTTGGGGAGGACACAATCTTTTACATCATAAAAAAGATTGATTCATGCTCACCTTATAAGTAAAAGTTTGGAGCTCAAAACCCTGCAAGAGTCGGGACGGCAAAACTGTACTAGTTTCTTCTGAGCGTAGTAAGATTTTGGTCCGCGGGTTGAGGCGCGGCCGTCACGTGATCCCGCTGCACCAATAGGATGCGCGTCATTAGTAAACACAATATATTAATATTAATAACTAGGGCTGAACGTAACCTATCTACCATGGCTTCAGTGTTAGGGCTCGGCCAGGCGGGGCTTTATAAATATATAGGCTTTATAAATGCGCGCGGCGAGGAGCACGAACTGGGCGCGTGCCGGCGGACAGTGGAGTCGCGCTGTGAAGCCTGAATTATGGTTCTGCGTTAAATCGACGCAGAACCTACGCCGTAGGCTACGGCGTAGGTTACGCGTACGGTGCGCGTACCGCGTACCCTACGGCGTAGGCTCTGCGTTGGTGTAACACGGAACCATAAATCAGCCTTAAACCACACCTGCAGCCCATCAGCTCATCAGGAGGAGAAGTTAAAGAGTGGGGCTGCCAGTTGTTCATTGCTGGTTCTTTTTGTTAACTCTGAGCTTTGTTGGTTTGTTTGTTAGTTTGCTGGTGGTTTTTTTCTCTTTGTGATTTTTGAGTTATTTGTGAAGAAGTTCTGAGTTTCCTGTGAGGAAGGTTTTTTGTTCCCTGTCGGAGTTTTTCTGTGTTTTTCTATTAAACGACGCCTCGATTTGGCTGAAGTTTAACCCGGTTTGGTGTGGTGCGATTGGGTTCAGAGAGAACGACCCATAACACTCGTGTGTACAGACGTGTATAGACCATGGATCTATTAATAAAAACTGGATGGGACATCGAAAATGGCCGCCCTTTCATTTCAATGCAATTTGCTCACTCAGCGCACATGCTGAAAAAGTTCCTGACTTCCGGGTTTACTTCCGCGTTATCGGGCCCATAGAGCATGCGCAGTTGAGTCACCTCCCATGATGCTCTGGGGCCTCCCATCAGGGGCAATGACGCGAATATTAATATAATATGTATTAATATAATATATAAATTAATGTATATTATTACATGTATAGTATTACATATATTATTAATGTATTAATATAATATAATTACATAATATATTAATATAATACATCCATGGAATGCACGGACACGGCTGTGACGTCACGCCCAGAAAAAGACTTTTCTTTGACTTTTCTGGCCGTTAGAAAACATTTTTGATGGATATAAAGTCCATGACTTAAAAATATAGAATACAAAGATTAGTAATTGCCGGTGATTACAGCTGGAGGTGTCCTGTGACCAGTTTTAGAGGCTTCTCATTTACTATTGCGGTCTATGGGAAAAAAGCTTTCTGGGCCCCATGGGATTTTTTGTTTGCGGCTGGACACTGGAAAAAATCGGCGTGCCTTCTGAGTGCGAGATTCGGGGGCTGGTGTAGACGTGTTAAAGAGGTAAAGCCACAGATTTGTTTTCTTTATTGTTGTAATCTGTGCTTTAAATAAATCTGACATTGTTTATTATAAAACAAACTGATCTATTAGTTGAAAAATACATGAGAACAGGACCTTGAAAAAATAATTGCATATTAAATCGCAATCGCAATATTGAGGAAAAAAATCGCAATTAGATTATCTTCAAAAATCGTTCAGCCCTATTAATAACCCAATATCGCGCTACAGTTTGTCACCTCCACGACACGTATCGTGACGTTTTTGTATCGACAAATTTGCAAAGCTAGAACAGCTTATTAGTCATCGTTGTTAGAGGATAACAAAAGTAACCCACGTTTCCTGTTCAGCACTGTAGCCAGGCTGACAAAGAGTCATAACTCTGTTGAGCCGTGCATTCCTGCAGCTCTCAGTAGTGAAGACTTTATGAGCTTCTTTAACAGTAAAATCATGAGAATTAGAGAAGAAACCAGGCCCACCCGGTAGACTGTTTCGATCCTATAGACCTCCCTGAGCTGACCTCACTCGTCAATAGAGCTAAATCAACCACGTGTATGTTAGACCCCATCCCGACTCGACTATTCAAAAATGTTCTTTTTCTTATTGGCACGACAATACTGGACCAAATCAACTTATCCCTAAACTTAGGATGTGAAGCACAGGTTTTCAAAGTTGCAGTAATTAACTTCTTGACCCAGACATCTCAGCTAATTATAGACCAATTTCCAACCTTCCATTTGTATCTAAAATGCTGGAAAAAGTAGTTGCAAGTCAGTAATGTGACCATTTGTATAGAAATTACCTATTTTAAGTTTTCAGTCAGGGTTCAGAATGCATCGTAGCACAGAGACAGCACTGGTTCGAGTCATGAATGACCTTCTTTTCGCCTCAGATGAGGGATTAGTGTCCATACTGGTTCTACTGGACCTCAGTGCTGCTTTTGACACTGTGGATCAGCATTTTACTGCACAAGTTAGAGCATGTTTTTGGGATTAAAGGCACAGCTTTACGTTGGTTTAAATCATATCTATCCGACAGATTGTTCATGTACATGAGGTTTCTTCAGAACAGACAAGGGTATGTTATGGTGTTCCGCAGGGTTCAGTGCTAGGGCCAATCTTGTTCAGTTTACTGAACTCAAAACTAGAGGTCAGCACGCAGCTCCTGAAGGCAGACCAGCACAAAAAACTACAAGAACGATGCACAACAATGATGGCCATGAGATCCATCCATCCATCCATTATCTATACCCGCGTTATCCTTTAGGGTCACGGGGTTCTGCTGGAGCCTATCCCAGCTCATTACAGGTGAGAGGCGGGGGTTACACCCTGGACAGGTCACCAGTCCATCGCAGGGCCACATATAAACACACAAACCATGCACACTCACACTCACACCTACGGGCAATTTAGAATCATCAGTTAACCTATTACGCATGTTTTTGGACTGTGGGAGGAAGCCGGAGTACCCGGAGGGAACCCACGCAAGCACGGGGAGAACATGCAAACTCCACACTGAAAGGCCCCTGCCGGGCCTGGGAGTCGAACCTTCTTGCTGTGAGGCAACAGTGCTAACCACTAAGACACCGTGCTGCCCTGAGGCCATGAGATACTTATAATTAATAAATGAAAATGGAAGAGCTACAATCTGGGCTACAATTGGCACAATAGTCCATGGCCAGAGTGGATGGGCCAGATGTGGCCCAAAGGAAATGTAAATTTGGGCCATGGGCGTGGATACTGTATATAGTTAAGTTCAGGCAGCCATACCCACCCTGAGTCAACGCTGTCAATCGAAGCCAAACATTGGCTAAAGAAAGATACAGATGTAGCCATGTTTGGGCCAAAACATTCTTCTTCCTCACCTCCATGCCTGTAGGGAGAGCAGCTGATTTAAAAAGTTGCAAACGTTTCTTTGAACTGCTTTAACAATTTTATGGGATCTGTCTGAGGTAGAGGTTGACTGATGAAGTTTCTTTGGATGATGCAGAGTTTCAGAAATGAGTTTAGTTTATGGCTTATGTCAATATTTTGGGCTGATATGATAACTTTTTTCTCCTCTCCATAAAATGACTAATCATACAGACATTCACTGTCATTCACTTTGCATTTTTCTTCTTTGTTGCTATTAGTCCTTTTCCCTGGCCTAAAGGTTGTTCTGTCGTCTTTTTTCATAGCTGGCTCGTACTATTGGCCAGCAAGGACTGACATGTGTCCATCTCCTGTGGCTGCAAAACAATCTCATATTATCATCTCTCCACCTCCATGTTTGAGTATGGATAAGTGGAGTTTCTGTGTTTAATTTCCTCCAAACATGGTTCTGAACATTAAGGCCAAACAATCTTAAATCAAGACATTGATCCAGAGGATTGCTGGTTTGTTCAGATGCAGTTTTGTGAACTTCAGTCGTGCTTCTATGTTATTTTTAGAAGACATTTTCTCCTCGAAACTCTCCCGAACAAAGGGTGCTGGTTCAGTTTTCTTTTGATTGTGCTGTCATGGATTTTATCATATAATATCCCAACTGAGGCTTGTGGTTTTTGAGATGTTGGACCTCCGATCCATCGTCTGTCCACACACACCCTCTCATTTCTATGGGAAATGTATAATCAGACATGTTTTTGGACTGAGGGAGGAAGCGGGGGTACCTGGAGAAAACCCTCCCGAGCTTGGGGAGAGCTTGCACCAGTAATTGTCTTTCTGTGAGGCAACACTGCTAACCACCAAACCAATGCATTGCTGCGTTTCCACCTGTGAATAATTTCGATCACAGTAGAAGATTGAACTCCAGATTTTGTGTAAAGGGCTTTATAACCATATTCAGATTGATGTGCAAGAAGAATTGCCCTCTTCCCCTCCCTAGATTGTGTTAACACACACCTGAATGCTCCAGAGCAGCAATAAGAAGTTGACGGGGCATTCCTCTAGACCCTGGTGGGCTACGGCATCTTTTAACTACTGTTATAGATTTATTCTTCCAGGATACAGAATTCCCAACAAAATCACTGAATGAAAAAATTATTGAGAGTATCCTTAATGATAGAAATTCAGTTCTTCTAAAAGTACTCTGGAATGTAGCTTATCTTGGTTCAGTCATCAAAATATTGCAGGCACAAAAGTTTACATGGATTGTTCTACTCGGAGAATGGACTGTGTAGGTGAAATAAAACGCTTCTTATCAGCTCTCCATTGAGGCAAATGACACATCATTACTTACAGCAGCCCTGGAACCTGGGGCTGTATTGATTTTCTGAATTACAATTCTACTTTTTTTTTAACGCTGGATGTTTTCCAGTGGCAGCAGAGGCCACAGAAAACAGCCATTCCCGGCTGACAGCTGTCAATCACATGCCAAAAGGATGAGAGTTATCCTGTGGAGAAAAAAAAGACAACAAAGCCTCTGATTCTCCATTAACTTTCTTTCTTTGTCTTTTTCAGTGTCCTTGTGTGGTTATTTCTTTCTCTGATTTCTTAAATCTTTCTTCAGACTCTTCCAGTTTACCTGCTTACAACTACAAATCGGAAAGAAAAAAATGGGACTATACAGAGAAGGTAAATCCAAAATAATTCAGAGATGGATGAAACATATGTACTGCTTTCCAATTATAAATATAAAGGAAAAAAAGAACCGGGACTTGAAAAACTGTCAGTCACTGAAATCCATCAAGTCTGTTAAGTAAAACTGTGATTTTTAATATTAGGGAGACCAGAGAGGAGAGCATTCCAGTAATCTGGTCTACATTTATTGACATCATGGGCCAGTGTCTCTGTGGGGCTTAAGAGAGAAGCTCTTACTCTGAAAATGTTTTCGCTACTGAAATGCATTTTTAGTGACAGTTTGCTATGACGTGTCAGGCTCGGTACAATAAATGGTGAGTTATCCTAAAGTAAATTTATAGATTAAGTTTTTACTACATGAATACAAAGAGATGTACAATTTAATTCAGGCATGTAATTTTTAAGTATAAATATAACAAAAAGGGCATATGCAAGGGTTAAAGCAATTTACCAAGAAAAAAACCAAAGTAACAGAAATGTGGAGTGGTTTAAAGGGTATTAACCGTGCCTCTTCGTTGCACAATATTGGGGATTATTGAACCTGGATCTTTCTGGACATAAAATTAAAAAAAAAAAAAAACTAAACAAACAATGTCGTTTTATGTACTCAAAATATGAAAGAGCAGCTTTAATGAGGCAGATGTTTATATATCCAGATTCTTGGCTCTACATAGACAACCCATGTTCACGTTTGCTGTACAGCAGGTTTTAATCTTTTTTTCCATCATTGGTAGAGTTGAATCATATGAATAATCAGATATGCAAATATTTGCCCTTTAGATGAACATCCAACTATTTTTGTTGTTTTTTTTTGTATCCGAAGATAAAAGGTTGAAAAAGGTTTTCGGAAGAGTCGGTTTGACGTCTTCTATTGAACCTCTATCAAGAGCTGATTCTGTCCAACCCTGGTTAACAAACACTTAACAAAACACAGGCTCAGTAACAACACGTTAGGTATTTTAGCTTAGCATGACACCATAGCTGTCATGGTTGTAAAAATCTACCAATGTATTATTACTATTGTTAAATTAAGCAAGAAATATGTGTATCTTTGCTTTAATGTTGCACTGCAGTTCCTCGACTGACCTACAGTCTGAGGCTGGCTACAAAAGTGAATCGATCTCCATGTCTGACTTTATAGCCAGAAAAAAACACATTTACTGTCTAAAATAAGTTTTTGGTCTCAATTTCATACCCATGATAATTATGAGGGGGGGGATTTATTTTGTACCACGCCAAGAGAGTTTATATAAAGCATTATTTGTAAAATGATTAATTAAGGGAAAGAAATCAGCAATAATCTTCAAGAGTTTGCTCAGCAAATGTTTAGCCACTATCACTTCCTCATCCGTAACTGTCATGCTACCGCGCTTAGCAAAGCCACTAGCTGTTTGTATGAACCCAGTGTTGGTTAAATGTCACAGTCATTTTTGATTTCACCCCTAGAACAAATGATATACTGTATTCTGCTCTAAACGTCTGCCGGCAGCTCTGGAGATATATCGGCGGGAATCCGCTGAAGGAGTTCAGAGCCAACTTCTTTGATTTACGTGTGGTGGGTGGGTTCCCGTTGACTTCCAGAGCAAGATGGCTGCACCCTGTACAAAGTGAAACAGGCTTCAAAACCCTCACTCGTGACTGTTCACGAGTGAGAGAAAGATGGAGCCTGAGATTGACAGACGGATTGGTGCAGTGTCTGCAGTTATGCGGTCGGTGTACCGGACCGTCGTGGTGAAGAAGGACCTGAGTCGAAAGGCGAAGCTCTCAATTTACCGGTCAATCTATGCTCCCACCCTCACCTATGGTCATGAACTTTGGGTAGTGACCGAAAGGATAAGATCCCGGATACAAGCGGCCGAGATGAGTTTCCTCCGCAGGGTGGCTGGACGCTCCCTTAGAGATAGGGTGAGGAGTTCGGTCACCCAGGAGGAGCTCGGAGTCGAGCCGCTGCTCCTTCACATTGAGAGGAGTCAGCTGAGGTGGCTTGGGCATCTGTACCGGATCCTCCTGGACGCCTCCCTAGGGAGGTGTTCCAGGCATGTCCCACCGGGAGGAGACCCCGGGGAAGACCCAGGACACGCTGGAGAGACTATGTCTCTCGGCTGGCCTGGGAACGTCTCAGACTCCCCTCAGAAGAGCTGGAGGAAGTGTCTGGGGTGAAGGAAGTCTGGGCATCTCTGTTGAGACTGCTGCCCCCACGACCCGGTTCCGGATAAGCGGCGGAAAATGGATGGATGGATGGGCTTCAAAGCCGCTCTTCAGAAACCTGTGGGTCACGTGACTTAATTATTCGTCCATTGTTTTTTACAGTCTAGGATTTTAACTTGGTGGTCAGTGAATGTCTTGCAGCTGGTCCCAAAGTGGTCTGTCAAGGATTTGCAAATTTTCTTCTCTCTTGGGTGTGTCAAACTAGCGAGATCAACATAGTCCTTTAGCTCACGCTTTCTACTGAGAAAATGAAGTCCGACTAAATGGAGAAGTATTTTTTTTATTTGGGGATGAATCATTCTAGTGGGATTAGCTTTTTTCCTTTTTTGTTTTGTTTTTGTACCTGGGGTCTTGTCTGTTGTAATAGACCTGGTGTCTGATGTACCCAGGGTCTTCCCTGTTGTTGTAGACCCTGGTCTCTTATCATTCTTATGCGGAGGAGCTGCTCTTGTTGCCGTGATTAATGCCTCTGTGCTGCCCTTCAGGCCAGCTGTTTCCAACCACTGCTAGGACTTCCCAAAGTCGGCCACTTCTTTGATCAACCTGGTGTGTCATGTGACTTCCACTCTTGGGGCTGAAAATTCTCTCAACAGGATTCCATTATAAAGTTACAATAGAAGCAAAAGAATAGAAAAACTTAAATTATTTCAGGAAAACAGTAGATATTAAAAATGTTAAATCATAATGTAATATCCCGATCCCTTGTGAACAGTTTGAATTATATGTTCTGTCTAAAAGTACCCTGAAGCTCTTAAGCAGTAGTTTTGAAGAATTTTACATTTTTTAAATTCATTTGAATGTGTAAAAAATCATTTAAAAAGCGAAATGTCCTGTAAATTGTTGAAGTTTCAAGTCCTAAAAGTCACACTGCACATCCTGATTTTGATATTTGAATGTTTATAATGTATAAAACAAGGTTACACGTCAAAAAACCTGTGGAAGTGACAACAATAAAGGATAAATGATAAACAGGATCATAAGAGTGTATAAAGCCGAGTCAGCATAGACATTTCTGCCTACTATTCTGTTTATGCTCAAACATCAGATCAATTGCTGCTGATGGGAGTTTCTCTAAACAGGTAGTGAGGTGTCTCAGCACTAATTCATCCTGTCACTTTAATGGATTCGCTTGACGCTCAGAGCATTGGACCCGCTGCTCTGGGAGATCACGGCCGATCTGTCAGGTCTCACAAGCCGTCACACGCAGAATTAATGAAGTGCAGACCTCCCAAAAGTAGACAATTGGACACTTTGCTGGTTTGGAGCATTCAGGTTTGTGTTAACACAGTGACAATAGGGGAAAGACATCAGCAATAATCCTCGAGAAGCAATTTTTGCTGCACATTAGAGAGGGGTTATAAAATCTTTTCCAAAATATTTGGAGTTTAACTTCCTACAGTGAGAAAGGTTATTGAGAACCGGTAAACACCGAAAACAGCTGTCAGTTCTCCCAGGTGGGGATGTCCAAGCGAATTTACCTCAAGGCCTGTTAAATATTGAGCTCCATGACAGCATGAACAGAAGAGGACTGAACGAGAACGGTTTGTTAGAAAGGTTTCCAGGTGAAAACCTCTCCTGTCTAAAAAAGAACATGGACGCATGCCTGGCATTCACAAAACCACCCATCTGGAGAAGCCATCTTGTTCCTCCATGTACCAGAGGATTGTAGAGGTAAATGTGAAGATATCTGTCTGACTAAAGCCTGATTTATGGTTCTGCGTTAAACCAACGCATAGCCTACGCCGTTGCCGTGACGCTGTCGTGAATCCTTCAGTCTTCTCCGTCACTCCATTTTCGCCACGGTGCAATACCCCCCCAGAGCGCTAGTTGATACTTTGTTTAGCTTCCGGCTTTTCTGGTCACAGTGAATCAAAGAGATAAGGACAACTATTGTGCGAAAAGACAAAACAACCAAAAAAAAAAAAATCACACACACAAAGAAAGTTCACTACTGCTTCACGAACCGGAAATGTGTTGCTGCCAAGCAAACCAATCACAGCCCTCTCGGTCTGCGTTGGCTCTGCGTCGCCTCGATGCGTAGTTACATTTTTTGGGAGGTGCACGTCAGGCTACGGTGTAGGCTACGGAGTAGGCTACGGAGAGCCTCCCGCATAGCCGCGTAGCCTACGGCGTAGGCTCTACGTTGATTTAACACAGAACCATAATTCAGCCTTAACTGTCAGTGAGAGCAGGATTGAGTGTGTGGACAGATGGTTGCAAGCGTGTGGTGTTTGTTAGCGGCTCTGAGCGAAGCAGCTTCGGACGTTGAAGTTTAGATGAGCACAGACTCATTGGTGAGTGGATCAAGCAGGTTTTCAGCCTGAACAGCAAAGACCGCTGACTGAAATGAGACCTTTTGAGGTTTTTCTTTTACAAGTCTCTAGGTGGTTCTATAAGATTCACATTTTGGCTCGTATATGCTACAACAAACATTGTTTTGTCTTCTTTTTCCCCGATTTTTCCCCCAATTTCTTGGATACTGGAAAATACTGTTTCCTTACAGTATGTTGAAATAAGCTGTAGGGACCACTGTAACTATAATTATAATAGCAAGGTTATCACACCATTGTGATTATTGTAGTTTACCGTAAAGCACATTAGGGTTTTTACCAGTGAAGGTGATATTTAAATCAACTTTACTTCCTGCTTAATTACAGTGTCCAAATGTCCATTGAAGAGTGAGGCTGAACAAAGCTCTGCACGTGATAAACAGGAAGTAAGAATGATGCTGAGCTCTTCAGGCATTCAACACGGGAGTAGATTTAAAAAAAACAAGTAAATACATGGCAGAAGTGCCAGAAAGCAAACAGGAAAAGCGCAGGTGTGCAGGTTGATTGGAGCGCTGCTGGGGGGGGTTGGGTATTGTTGCTTGTCAAATACTCGCAAACATCTGGCTGCCGTTGCTGCAGCCAAGGAGCTACGTCAACTTTATTCTTCTGATTCAGTCCAGGAAGTGAAGAAAGTAGTGTAGCACGGCGAGTGCCACGGGGCTCGACCGACAGGATGGAAAGGACACGGAGTTTGTGCTGAATCCCTTTATTCAGAACACCAGAAACCCTCACACGTGCCCAAGCACCTTCACGCAGCTTCAGCTTCATCATCCCCCTTGCTGCTGTCCAGCTCTGCCTTATAAGGCAGGCAGGGTGGAGAGCGGCAGCCACTCAGACGGATGGGACACAGGTGCGTGTGTCCCATCAACCTCTCCACCCTGCCACAAGTAGCTATTCCTCAACAGATCACTAGGGGGTGGATCCAGAGTCTGGGGGTAAAATGTCCAACTTTAAAGCAGAAATAAACACATTTACATTTACTGGTGTCAATAGCTAGACTTGACATCCATGATGGCTGAATTTGTATGTACTGTACCTCGTAAAGTACATTTATAAAAAGGCAGAAATTATGCATAATTAGGGGTGTGGTCTTTTGATCAATAGCTGTAGTTTGTGGCTAACTGTCATCAACTCAGACTTGAATTCTGAGCAGTAAATAAAAACCTAAAAGACCATAATCATTCGTAGTTTAAAGATAATGTTTTGTTTGTGTTTTGATCACCCAGCATCTTGAGACGGGTTTTGAGACCTCAAGTAACCTCGAAGACGAAGAACCACAGCAGCACACTCTGGCATTAGTGTTTCAAAAACATTTTCTATCTAACTGCTGTAGGTTTTTCCTGGAGGTGGCTCTAGAGACTATTGAATTATGGGATGTACTTCATAGCTCTGTATTTTAGCTTTTTTTTGTTCAATGAATAATTAGTACAACACGTTGTGTCATTCGTCTGAGGGTTTACTCTGTCTCACTAAAGGGTGCTTTCAGACCTGTGGCCCGTTTGTTTCGTTACGATTCAGGGGCTAAATCGATACAGTTGTTTAGTTTTTTCGTTTGTGGCATTTGTGTTCACAAGGCAACCGTCATGCGCAAAAAATGCCATGCGCAAACCAACTGTTCTCTCATTGGTCAGAATGAACGCGGAAGGAGTTTCCTCTTCCGTACCCCGGGAAAAACAACAATGGTTATAGCCCCTTTCACATAGAGGGCAAAGCGCAGACCGCCGCCGGCGATCCCATTCATTGTGTATGTGCTACCACGACACAAGAGCGGCGCGCGAGAGGGCGCCTGCCGCAGCGTTTGCACTGCGCCTGCCTGCCTGAATTGAACATTTTTTAATTTCACCGTGCTGCGCTGTGACGACATCTTGGCCCCTAGGAGAGAAGGGGGAAGAGAGAGAAAGAAAAAGAGAGAAAGTTGTGTCCAATAGGAGAGAAAGTGGTGGAGGCTCTGCGCAGAGTCTGCGCCCTACCCGGCAGTGGGCGCGGCGCAAACTGCGCTCTATGTGAAAGCAGCTTATGAGTGAGTTGTGTCGATTATGTTCTCACTGCAAACGAATCGCTCCAGGTCTGGAGTTCCCAACGTTGTGTGCGCTACTGTACATACTCACCGGTATTACGGTATATGAAAAATTCATATCATAAGAAAAATAAACACCGGTATTACGGTATATGAAAAATTCATATCATAAGAAAAATAAACACCGGTATTCGGTATGGACCGGTATACCGCCCAGCACTAGTTTGGAGTATTTCCAGAGGAGCTGGTGTTTGTCATATAGATCGTGGCACAGTGGAAAAACATGATCTGCTTTTATTTTTCTGAGGTTGTATTTATAAAAAAAACTAAAGTCACTACTATTTAGTGATTTTTATGAAGTTTTCACACACAAAAACATACGGTACATGGCTCCCTTCCTCTGGTCTCAGACGCGACACCTGTCTGATTTTCCAATGAACAGCTGGAGTAAAAGAGCCACTGCCTAAAACCTCCTGGATTATGAAGTTCAGAGGGAAGCAGTGGAGTTCATTAGTGGAAATCTGCCTCTCCTCACCCGCCTCACCTCACACTGGGGCTTCAGTCGGCCTGATAACCACTAGTCTCAAACCTGGTCCTCTCCATTTACATCTGATCTTAACCAGATTCCCAAAATAAAGTGCGATGGCCTCATATTCAGGCTGCTGTTTCAGAAGCTGCTGCAACTTTGAGGTGAAGGTGTGGGCATCAATGATATTAAAATGAACCATCCAAGGTTGTGTGTTTTAAGAAGGACACTATGATCTCAATATGGAGCATGCTGGGACAATTTATTTGTAGTGGAATGATGGAAAGATGTCTGTTAGCAATCGGTTTTCATCCTTTGCCAGGATTTTACTCTCAAATGTATTTATATTTTTTATATTGAAATAAAATTAATCAAATTCAATTCATCAACAAAAAAAAAAGAGATTCAAAGAACTGCACAATTAACACTTGATCTTTGTTTATTAATTGTTTGTGTTGTATTTATATATTTATTTTTGTTATTATTTTGTTTTTTCTTTCTTTTCTTATTTTATTTTATTTTAATTTTAAATTTTTATATTTTATATGGCATATGATATGACATTGTGAGGAAGGGACAGGACTAAATAAGCGTTCTGCTTCCTCCTGTTCCCTCTACAACACATGTTTTTGCTGTTGTTTTTCTTTTTTTGATATTTTGACGCTTTTAATTTGATGGTGAATTGTTGTTCTTCGAAAAATAGCCAACAATAAACAATTAACACTTGTCAGTAGCATCAGTTTAGGGGGCAAGATGTACGTAGCCCCACTTGGTTGGATGGAGGTCAACTATGTGAGTACAAAGGCATCTTTAAATATTAACTCCAGCTTGAGAAGAGGTTGTAAGAGTTAGGTGATGGTAGAAATGGCTGGGTATGGAATTATTTGAGGAATTTATTACTCTATATTTGAGGAACTCTGGGTAATGATGAGATGTGGGTTTCCTCACCCAAATAGAAAAGAATAATTGCTCTAAACGTGGCATATATCTGCAGTTTTCTTGGACCCACGTTTGGCTCCGACTAACTACATAGACACAAGTTGAGTGTGGCTGCCTGAACTCCAGACAGGGGCCCTACATAGCTCAGTTGGTTGAGCCGGCGCCATTTTTAGAGGCTGTAGTCCTCGTGTGGGCATCGCAGGTCCGAGTCCCGGCCTGTCGCTCTATACTGCAATAACCTACCTGTTTCCTGTCTACCTACTTTCTCAAGAAAGGCCACTAGTGCCACAAAAACCTTTAAAAAAAATGAATGCACCAGTTCTTTATCTTAGGGTGCTTTCAGACCTGTGGCCCGTTTGTTTTGTTCCGATTCAGGGGCTAAATCGAAACAGTTGTTTCGTTTTTGGTTTGTGGCGTTTGAGTTCACAAGGCAACCGTCTATAGCGGTTCAAAGCTGTTAACAAATGCCATGCGTGAACCAACTGTTCTCTCAGAAATGAACGCGGAAGGAGTTTCCTCTTCCGTACCCCGGGAAAAACAACAACTATGGAGCATCGTAAGCGAGTGTGGCTAGTTTGTTTCTGTGTGTTTCTGTGTGCTGTGTGGATTATGTTCTCACTGCAAACGATTCCAGGTCCATTCCAGGTCTGGAATGGAAGCGAGCCGAGACCACCTCTCCTAGGTGATCTCGGCTCACTTGTTTTGTCCCGCATCCAAGCACGATTGCTGTGTTCATATATACCAAACGAACCGATCTTTAGGGGGAAACGCTCCCTGTTTCGGAACAACTGCTCCAAACGGGACAGGTGTGAAAGCACCCTTATTCAGGCCTTTGCGCCACACTCACAACACGTGTTGTATCCCATGTGGAAACTAGAATATGAACTTTGAAACACATCCAGCTCGTACAACACATGCTAAAATTCACGATTGGTCCAGTACCTGAACTATGAGAGTAAGCTGGTCCACAAGCACCAAAAGTTGTTCAATTTACGCCCAAATGTATCTGCTATCTGGGCATTTCCTCCAACCCAGGACAGCTCAGTTCCCATCCCAGTAATTAAACTAGGGTTCTCTCAAGAGGGGAGTCGCTGCGGAGGACGTATGTACGTATGTAACTCGAAGAACCCATGTTTCCCTCCCAGCAAAGAGCTGTTGACTCCTCTTTTGTGACCCTACTGTTTAACCTGTAACTATAACTTATATTTCCTATAAATGTTCTGTAACTTTCGTAGACAAGGAAATGTTTCACATGAGGGCACTTAGCCTCAGAGCATATGATCAAAAAGGTCAACTGATCAAACAAACCCTAAACAGTAAACCTAAAAAATGTAGCTTAACTCTGATTGATTGATATATTTATATTGATTGATTGATTGATTGATTGATTGATTGATTGATTGATTGATTGATTGATTGATTGATTGATTGATTGATTGATTGATTGATTGATTGATTGATTGATTGATATATTTATTTGGTCACGTTGTAAAGTTATTCGTCGATACAAAGTTTTTTTTTCATGTAGATCAAGGACCAAAAGGTGTAGACAGAAGCCAAAGCTTATTTTGTCTACCCTTTTAACATAATGTAACCACTACAGTGCAAGATTTGAAAAAAACAAAACTAAATAACTACGTGAGAGAGAAAATAAATAAATAAATATATATATTCATACATATATATATACACATATACATACACAAACACACACATACATATATATATATATATATATATATATATATATATATATATATATATATATATATACATACATGCATACCCACATACATATGAGATAAAGAAAGAAAAAAGTAAATAAATAGAAATAATTTTCTCTGAGTGGATGATGCCTGAAGTGACTTTGTGAACTCATGCATTCTGTTGAATGTTAACGTTTCATAGAGATGACAATCACGCAAATTTGCCAAAGTCATTCCTGAGATATGGCCTTGTACAAACATCCACAACTTGGTCCACATACCAAAGAGGTCAACGGATACATACAAATCCAATATAGGTATACTTGAAAGAGAGTTGACACATTCAGTGTAGAGTTGTTCCAGGTCCAATAGCAGCTGTGGAAATACAATTCCGTCAAAAAAAGGGTATCAGGATCTAGAAGCAAGTAAGTAAACAATATTTATGTAGCACCTTTCACAGACGTGCTTCACAAGGAGAAACAAACAATACAAAGGGAACCAACTGAATACATTGAAAGCCTTGGTTAAAACAAAAGATCAATAAAACAGTTTTTCAACTAAAAACCTGTTTATGAAGAAAAGTCTTTAACTACTTTTTAAAACAATCTGCAGAGTCTAGGCGACGCGACAGTGGTACTCTTCCACCAGCTAGGGTTGCCAACTCCCTGAAAAATAAATAAGGGACACCTCATCCGCAGGGCCGGCCAACCCGATTGCCTTCACCCTTCCTGGCGTGGTGAATTTTTTTAGCCCCTTTTTTTGTGAGTGAAACGATTTTTTAACTATATGACTCGAACCTGAATTGAATTAGATGCATATTTTTAAATGCCATGAACACATGGAAAACAAATTATTATCCAGCAATTCACTTTAATACAAAATAACAAAATTAACTGAATAAAATAAGTATCTTTCTTAAACAGAAACCTGTCCTGCTTAACTTAAAATTGTATAAATTAATATAAAACAACAGAAAGAAAGCAAAACATCCATTCTGTAATAGTGCACATTTTTAGTGCAATAACAAACGTGCAAACAGAAGGTCATCATTAAATAGAAAATACTGGAAAAATTCATTGTCCTGGATGACCAGTCCCTATCTTTCAGTGAAATATTTAAAGCCCCTAATTGAACATTTAGCTGCAGTCTAGCTGGATGAAGGTGTTCTGATGTCATCTCACATGTATTCTATTTCGATGCCAAATTTATTCAGACGTATGTTTTTGAGATGTACTCATTTCATGTCATACCTGCTGTTCAACACGGTGGAGGCGGAGGGGTTGCTGTGCAGCAACAGAAGCTGGGCCCCAAGTCATTGTCAGGATTTAATTCATTATTTGTTTGATTCATTTTGACTGAATTTGAGTTGAATAAATGACAGCACATTTAAAAAATATCAAATTTGGTTGTTCATCTGAGGACTATGATACATCACATTCATAATATTTCATTATCTTTTTACACCAAAAGAACAAAACAAAACATTGGATTAGGGCAGTTAGTACTAACTTTTTACATCTTTCAAATTTAATGACGAAGGCAACAGCTTTCAGCAGCCAGTGAGAGTACGTTAAACCTCTCACCAATCAAAACCAATAACTGCAGATTCTAACAACATTAATAAGTCTTAATTGATTGCAGCTAATGCTGTTGTGCGCACGAAGCCACTTTTCATGATTTTTAATTGCTCTCAGACACTTGCAAAGCCTTAAAAACTGTTCACTGAAGCAGATAATGCTTTACTTCACCTTCAGCTGCATATTTGTACAGTAAATAATTTAATGTGCATTTCTACGTAGTAATCCTCCATAATTCATGCTTTACTGAGAGGAGGTTGCTTAAAAGCATTCAAGAAGATGGTGGGATGGCGACGGCAGGCTGTGCTCGGGGAGTTATTGCTCCACTTACTTTACAAACCGAAAATCTCATTATGTGTGACGCTGAATATTAGTTGAGAGGGACCAAAGTGGAGAGAGAATGAACTCGCAGAGGGGATGCAAGGAGGCTTTAGTTTTGTTTGCCGTCATTAATTCAGCGTTGAAACAGCTCGGAGGGAAGCTCCGAGTCACCGATCAGAAAAGCCATGGATGTGACAGGCTAACAGGTGCCCCGCTTCCTCTGCAAACACTCGTTCCTCCGAGCACCAGTCTTCAGGTCTTAATTTAGGTGCATTGAGCGTTTGAGCCATCTGTGTGCAGAAAAAATAAAGCTGGCTTGATTTATGGGACTTCGCTATGTATTAGCTTCTGAATTTCACTGGAACAAAACTTCCAGCTCTGCTTTTAAAACACACAATGAGTTTTAAGAAGGTATTAGTGTCAATTTAACACCAGATCTGGCAGAACTGGTTGCTAATGTAAATGTTAAGATTCCTGCTGGAAAATGAAAGAGCTAATTTTAAATGAATATATCACTGGAACTACATGATGTTATTGTACAAAACAGGTTTCAAAATAAAAAAGGTAAATTTGAGATTACAGGATAAGTGTGAAAGTGAGTATACATATGACCAGGCCAGAGTAAATGAAGACGCAACACAAAATACACCAAACACCATAGTTTTACCATTTATCCCACCATTTATCTTATTTTTTTTTTTTTTTTTTTTTTTTTTTTTTTTTTTTTTTAACTTAACCAAAACTGAATTTCTTATACTGTATCAGAGGTTGTTTTTTTTTAAGACTGTTTAGACCGACTTTATATTTTGGACATTTGGGTCCAAATTTCCAATTTGAAGATATCAGCAGCTGGTCATGATGGTTTAAGTGTATCTGTGATCAAACCAGTATCTTCTTTTATTTGTAAACCAATTACCCACATCTTCAACCTATCGCTGCAATCTGGGGAGGTTCCAAATTATTTAAAAATAGCCAAAGTTATTGCTTTACACAAATCAGGAGACCCAAGACTTTTTAATAATTATCGGCCAATATCGGTGTTGCCATGTTTCTCGAAGATTTTGGAGAAACTGGTTTACAAAAGAATGTTCAACCATTTAAACAATCACAATATTTTATACGAACATCAGTATGGTTTTAGGAAAAATCATTCCACCGATATGGCCCTTTTACAGCTGGTGGACAAAATCTACTCGGCCATCAATAACAATGATTTGCTCTCGGCATATTCCTAGATCTTCCTAAAGCTTTTGATACCGTTGATTACAGTATATTACTTGATAAGTTACATATATATGGATTTCAAGATTTAACACTAAAGTGGCTGAATAGTTATGTTTATAACCGTGAGCAATATGTTTATGCCAATGGTTGTTCCTCATCCAAAGTCAAGATGTCTTCTGGGGTCCCGCAGGGATCTATTCTTGGTCCCTTATTATTTCTTATTTACATCAATGACCTGGCTGCTGTATCCTCATCCTTTACCCCAATTCTGTTTGCTGATGATACAAATTTGATTTTAACTCACAAAGATTTTGAATCTCTTATTAAGGAAGCTAATTCTGGCGTAGCTCTGCTATCTGAATGGTTTCTTGCAAACAAATTATCTCTAAACGTAAACAAATCGAATTGTATAGCTTTTGTAAGTAAAAATAAAAAATACTGTCATCATAGAGCTAAGATTTATATTGGTGGTATTGAAATCAGTCAAGTCTTATCCTCCAAGTTGCTAGGAATTCTGGTGGATGAAAACTTGTCCTGGAAAGAACACATACATAAAGTAACCAACAAAGTTTCAAGATCATTTGGTATCATCAGAAGAATTAGGGGCTTGGTTCATCAAGCTTCCCTCTTAACCCTTTATTACAGTTTGATTTATCCATATCTCATGTATTGCAATATTGTCTGGGCAAGTACATATCCATCAAATTTACACAAATTATTAATTATTCAAAAGAAATTTGTAAGATCAGCTACGTCTTCTTTTATCTATAAATGTACTCACTGTCAAAATATCCTCCCTACAACTTTCAAAGATTACTTCCAGACTAACTCTCAAGTTCATGATTATAATACTAGACAATCTGACAATATTCATCCTCCCTTCAGCCGTACCACTCTTAGTCAGTTCTCCATTAAAGTCAGAGGTTCTTTATTATGGAACTCTCACATGACTATTGCTAACTCCTCATCTTCTCTCTGCAATTTCAAATGTAGACTGAGGGCCAGCCTCTTAAATAAACCCTTTTCACACAATCTCTAAGATGTAGCTTTGTGTGCATGCTCGGGAGTATGCGTATGCCCACGCACCCACACACGCACATTGCAATCATTTATTTGTAAATTTGATGGTGTATTTGTATGTATTTAGCTATTTATTTACATTTCTTTTTTTTTCTCTCTTCATGTGTTGCTTTTGTAAAGTTTTGATTACTTATTATTTGTATTTATCACTGGTGAGAATCCTTCATAAGCCCACCTTGGGTTTCTTTTTCTCACCTGCACTGCATTAATTATTGTATTGTTCCTATTTTTGTATTGTTTTTTTAATATGTGCGAACAAATAAACTAAACTAAACTAAACTGGGTACATTTAGTCATAGCTATGTCATTGAGATTTTTCCAGTAACCAAACTGTAAAACTGGTTTTATTTGATTTATTCGTCACAAAACGTATTGATTCCTTTCAACTAGATCTGTTTGGGGTTTGACCTGGGCAGTTTGTGTATGATGTCCCTGCGGAGCCTTTGCTCAGTAGAGTGTTTGTGCAAGGCTATATCTCAGGAGTCGCTTGACAGATCTTCACAGCTCCTGGAATCGATAGGCAGCGACGGAGAAAAGGTAGATTTAGTAGCTTAAGATAACTCATAATAGTTTACAAGTTAAATAAACATTCTCAAAATATTGATGGCCAGCTAACACAATGTAACATAAATATATATTTTTTTTATTTATTTATTTTTTTAAAATGTGAAGTGGAGGGGGGGTCAGGGTGGGGGTCGAGAGGTGACATCCGCTGCTAGTCTAAAATGCGAAAAACATGGGGAAACGCACAACGAGCATACAAGCCTTGGAGATCTGTAAGAGAAAAAACAAACAGACACGAGAACAAGCAGAGACACAAGCAGCAACCATTTCAGGTCCCTGAGACTGAATCAAAGCTAGACTACTGCGATTATCTGTCCCCCAAAACTGTGGAGTGAGTATGTAGGTGAGTGTCGTGTCTTTTTGAAAGTGAACTTGCCGTTTAAAAGTCCCTTTTCATTCTCCATCTTTCCTCGCTTTTCAAAAAAGTTCACGCAGTAATCCACCATACTTTTCCTCAAGCTACGCGATAACACGTTAACTTTGACAGCCCTAATTATTTTATTTATTTATTTTCTACATTCAGCCTTGACAATGCCATTTTCATTCAATAAATAGTTTGTAAAAGTAAAGTCTGGGGTCCAGTGACATTTCTTTATGCCATAAAGATTCTCCGGAGAGCCTGAAAAAAATCCTAGAGGCAACACTGGACATCAAAAGCAGGGCCTAATTCAGAGTTTGCCTCTAGAAAGTGAATTTGTTTTGTTTTGGGTTTTTTTTTGTTTTGTTTGGTTTGCTGTCCTTTAGTTGCTAGCTTAGTGAGTCATGGTTTCAGTGTGGGGATCCTTGCACCGCGACCATCTGTGGAGTCTGAGCTTTCACATGATGGTGGGCTTTTATTTGCAGCGTGGAGCAGCTGGCGGCTGGTTCTGGCTCCTCAGTTTTTTAATCCTAGCAGTATAGTGTTTGAAATATGGTTTTGTTTTAATGGCTATGCTCTTTACAGGATTAAACCTGAGCTTTTCTTTGTTGGTTTGGTGTGCTGAAAAGTCTTGAAGGATCTTTGTGTCTACTCCAGGTACCGGGGAATCTATGTAAGACCATGTTGAACTCTTTCTAACCTTTTATTATCAAGACAAACTTGGAGAAACAATCAGTCCGTACTCTGCTAATCTTTGAAGATACGTTTCCTGGTCCTATAACAGAATATTTCAGAATGTGCATTAATTAATTAATTAACATGCGCACCGCTGAGCTCAGCAGCAGAGCGGTCCACTCTTGCGCTGCGGTAGCACATACACAATGAATGGGAAAGCCAGTGGCGGTCTGCGCTTTGCGCCCTCTATGTGAAAGGGGCTTTTCACAGAGTTAGGCCCTGTCCCAATACACCCCCTACCCCTACTTTTCAGTCCTAACCCTAAATTTTGCGCGTTCCCGTGAGGGTAGTGGTGTCCCAATTCCTCTTTTCACCTCGGGGGAGTGCGGAAAACGAGGGTAGTGGATATGAATCTGGCCCTACGGAGCGAGGGTTTTCAGAAGCACCCTAGCTGATTTAGGGCCAGAAAAATTTCCCAGGATGCTTTTCGTCGTCATTTGCGGACTGAATAAAAAAAAAAAAAAACATGGCGGACATTTCTTATTTTTTAAGTGAATAAAATCAATATTTTGAGTTAGTTTCTGCATAAAAATGCATTTTGATTACATTTCTAGCGAGAAATGTATATTTTACTTTCATAATATTCACTCAGTGAATGTATATAATCACTCGTTTGCCCGTTGTTGCGAGGTCTTTCTCAAACCTCGCCAGAATAAAGGCTGATTTATGGTTCCGCGTTACACCAGCGCAGAGCCTACGGCGTATGTTACACAGCGACGCGTGCCGTACGCCGTACCCTACGCCGTAGGCTCTGCATCGATTTAACGCGGAACCATAAATCAGCTCCCGAGCCGGCAGGCATCATCATCCCGAAATTTTCCGAGCAAATTTCTTAACAGGCGTAGCTACAACTGTTAGATTTCATCTATTAAACCAACATTTATTTTCCTAAATGATTTATTTCAGCCAGCGGTAATTCTCCACAGAGCTGCAGATTTCTCCCTAGGACCACGGCGCAGGTTGACCCGTTATTTGGATAAACTGAGCCCAGGTTGTGGATCTTAACGGTTACTTTTACACCTGAAAATATTCAAACCTAATAAAATGGCATTAACAGCGCTACAGCTGAAATTAAAACAGCTTTTGGCTCTCGGATTCCTGATATGGTGTGACGTATGTGCAAACGTAACTACGCAGTCGCTTACGTACCCGAACGTAAACCACGCAGTGACGTAGCACGCAAAATTTAGGGGTGGTGCTGAAAAGTAGGGATAGTGGGGGTATTGGGGCAGGGCCATGGGAAGATTTCAAGTGCCCTAAAATCTGTGGCTTCTTTTTTAGGGGTAGTGGTAGTGAGGGAGGGCTAGTGGTAGAAAGTAGGGCTAGTGGTAGAAAGTAGGGGGGGTATTGGGATTGGCCCTTAGTCTAGAGATAAGGAGAGACGGTGATGGAGGCTCTGCGCCGGCTCTGCGCCGACTCTGCGCCCTACCTGGCGGTGGGCGCGGGGCAAACCGCACTCTATTGTTGTTTTTACCAGGGTACGGAAGAGGAAACTCCTTCTGCGTTCATTTCTGACCAATAAGAGAACAGTTGGTTTGCGCATGGCATATGTTAACAGCTTTGAACCGCTACAGACGGTTGCCTTGTGAACACAAACGCCACAAATGAAAAACGAAACAACTGTATCGATTTAGCCCCTGAATCGGAACAAAACAAATGGTCCACAGGTCTGAAAGCACCCTTAAGGAAAGCAGTGCTCAATGTCTGGTTCTGATACAAATATGGAAGAAGAGATCATACCAGGACTAGTTAAATACAGAATCCAAACTCAGTCCCAAAAAACAGTCTTTCCTGCTCCTATGCCTTTCTGGACTAAGGACTAACTAACAAGGAGGATCAGGCAGGAAAAAACAGGGACAGAAAGAGTTCATGCATGAAAAGGTTGAGAACAATGACCTCACTAGGCTGGATACACACAGAGTAAGAAGGCGGACAATCTCGTACTGGAAAGAGGGGACCCTGTTGCTTAAACAGGGAAAAACACAGGTAAAAGGGATCAGTGATTAGAGTGGAGCTTCAGTGAGATACCTTCAAAGCCCGAGACCATGACAATAATAAGATCATCTCATTTCTAATCTTTTCTCGCACAGGACAATATAATCATATACATTTTCTAAAAAAAATCAAAGCCTGAGATGTCATACTGCTGGATGGTGTTAAACCAGAGTAAAGAGCACAAATACATGGTTAAATGGTTAACTTGATGTATTTATTCGGTATCTGTTGTAACCAAATATAACATTGTGTAAAATATGAATTAGAACAGTCTGCTCTCTCAGTGTATTTTCCTCTCCAGTTACTGAAAGGGAAATTATTATACAGCTCGTAATGCAACATGGGTCACAAAGCAACTGTTGTGATTTGATTAATTTTCTCACTCCTCAGCTGTTGGCAATAACTCGAGCATATAAATAACACCTGTTTATTCGGCAAAAAGCGACAAGTTAATTACAGGGACAAATTAAAGAACTTTCCAGATTTCTTCAATAAAGAGAACACAATTTAGGGCACCACAGTCAAGAACAGAACTATCATCTGTGACTTTACCTTTTTTAGCATTTAGTGTATTTGTGAGTAGTTTTTGCTTTCTGCAGAATATAGTTAATGACAAAAAAAAATATTTTATTCAACAATCATGTTTGGTTTTGCTGCAGTTAAGTGCTAGATAGCTATGGAATGCTATCAAGTGTAACGGCAGGGAAAAAAAATACATTGGTACATTTGGAGTCATTTTTGGTCTTCACGTAATACAGTGAAAGCGTAGCTTGATCCATTACCATTTTTTTTAATTAAACAAGCAATTTATTGTGCTGTTTTAAGACGAGCTAGTATTATAATTAAGCTAGCAATAGTAGCAAGTTACTGGAAAACAAAGACAACTTCATCCAGTGTTACTACACAGTTAGTAAAATTGTATAGTAAAATTGAAAGTATTGTCTTGTCACAAGTTGTGGGAGCCTGTGCAGGAGGTTGAGAGATACCAGCTAGAGATAATCAAGCTCACCTCCATACATAGCTTGAGGTCTGGAACCCAGCTCCTTGAAGGGGGCTGGACCCTCCACTACTCTGGAGTTGTCCAGGGTGAGAGGCGGCGAGCTGGTGTAGGCTGGTTTATAGCCCTTCAGCTCAGTCGCAATGTTCTGGAGTTTACCCCGGTGAACGAGATGGTCGCTTCCTTGTGCCTTCGGGTCAGGAAAAGGTATTTCACTGTTGTTTGTGCCTACGGGCCAAACAGCAATACGGAGTACCCGGCCTTCTTAGAGTCCCTAGGAGGAGTACTGTATAGTGCTCCAACAGGGGACTCCATTGTTCTGGGAGCGTTGAACTGGGGGACTTCAACGCACACGTGTGCAATGACAGTGATACCTGGAGAGGCGTGATTGGGAAGAACGGCGTCCCTGATCTGAACCTGAGTGGTGCTCTGTTATCTGAGCCAGTCACAGTTTTTCCATCATGAACACCATGTTTAAGCATAAGGGTGTCCTTCAGTACACGTGGGACCAGGACGCCCTAGGCCGGAGGTTGATGATCAACTTTTTTGTTGTTTCATCTGATCTTCAGCCGTATGTCTTGGACACTCGGGTAAAGAGAGGGGCTGAGCTGTCAACTGATCCCCACCTGGTGGTGAGTTGGATACGCTGGCGGAGGAGGAAGTTGGACGGACCGGGCAGACCCAAACGTATTGTGAGGGTCTGTTGGGAACATCTGGCTGAACCCTCTGTCAGGGATGTCTTCAACTCTCACCTCTGAGAGAACTTCTCACAAATTCCGAGGGAGGCTGGGGACCATGAGTTGACCATGTTCTCTGCCTCCATTGTCGACGCGGCAGCTTGAAGTTGTGGACGCAAAGTCTCTGGTGCCTGTCGTGGCGGCATAATTTATATACGAATGACATATATAAGAAAAAAATACACCATCTCCAGCAATTCCCAAATTAAAATGCTCTATTTTACAGCAGAATTAAACATATTTACACCCTGGGACACAAAACTTTCTTTCCATAGCTATATTTCACATTCACAACAGCTTTATGGAGGGTACATTTGTTTACATTTCATTAGGTAAAATTATTCTTAGCCATAAGATTATGCATAATTAGGGGCACAATTTTTAGAGTGCAGTCTATGCAGTCAGCTGGCTAGTTTTTTAAAACTTACTTAACACATAGCATCTTTGGTAAATTTGACATCTGAGTTTTTAATTAAGGCCAAGAGACAATAATCATTCTTGTTTTGGAGATACTAATGCTTTTCATGTTCTTATTGTGCTAACTGAGTACCACAACTGCCTCTGGCTTGACCTGGCTTGAAATTTGGGTACGTCTTATCTTAAAGGGATGCAGCAAAACCTTGTCCATGAAGTTTGATTTTATTCCAAAAATGTCTAAAACATTAAGATAAAGAGAAAGGGACAACATATGTGTGCATACTTTGTGAATAAGTCACATTTGGATGGAATTGTTCCGACAGGAACTATGCTGCTTGGCCTGTCTTTTCTTTTCTTACCTGGGGGCAACCAGCTCAGCGTTTGGCTGCTGGTTCGGTGTCTGCAGGATCTGTGCTGGCTGCAGTCACTGGCCACGTTTACCAAATGTGCCATTTCCACTGGGGAGCCATTATGGCTGCCAACGCCTACATCCAGCAAACCCCTTTGGCCCTCAGCCACAAACGGTGAATTCATGGCAGCGACTGATTAAACGTCTGGATATACCACACTGGATGCCCCCATGGGACAAGACAAACAATGGGTAGAGATAAACAGCTTTGGACACCAAATCCAATGCTGCGGGCAATTTTCAGGTTCTGCTACAATTAACTGGGATGAAGACACTGTTGTTGGTCCCATCATGTTATCTTTTAAAAACTAATACATCAGTCTTAGTACCTCCTGATAAAAAGAGGATTTCTTTCCTTGGTAACTCTTGGACTTTCTTTAATTCAGATTGCAAAGAAAAGTAAACCCCTTAGGCTTACATGCTTTTCTGGATAATTTGCAATAAAATACTGTAGGATCTGATCTTACTACTACTGCTGCATTTAGCAAATGCTTGTATCTAAAGTGACTTACATCCTCATATAAGTCACAATGTACAAATAAAATGTGTTTAAGCTGATAACACAGACAATAGTACAGTTTATTTTTTGAAGACACTCATTAGACATTTACATTAAACATTTACAGTACTGAACTCAGACCAAAAGTTTCAACCGAAGCTGTTTGGTGATGGAGTTAATGGCTTGAGTTCTGGGGGCTGGGGGTCTGGGTTAGAACTGCTTTGATTGATAAATAACTTTGTCATCTTCATCTTTATTTCCTTTAAATATAAATGAGAATTAAATCTAATTGTTTGATGAATTTGTTTAATTTATTTCAACAAAATTCATCACAAACAACAAATTTATCCAAAGTGCTTTAAAGTCAAATAAAAGTCAAAATTTGACAGTTTATTTTAACGTGTGTGTGTTTTTAATAAAATAATTGTATATATAACATGGAATTTCTTAAATAATGACCTACTGTAGTACACATGGATATGGATATGGATGTTTACTCATCTCTGGTTTTTAAGCACCATTTTGACAAATCTGGACTAGTTTAGATTGGATGTTTGTTGGTTGTTATCTGATATTTTAAGTGTAACATGAAGGAAATGTTTGGAATTGGATTTTTAATTGCTTTTTCAGATCTACACCTTTAATCACCTGTAACTGTGTGTGTTGCAGTGCGTTGCCATGGTGACATCTTGTTTCCACTTTCAGTTTTTTGCATGTGTTAAGTACAAACATGACCTCTAATGTCCAACACAAGGAAGTACAGTTCTTTACGGTTGTGTGAGCCTGATGCTCATCTCACTAAGGCTAACTCACTGTTGCCATGGAAGAAAAACTATTTTTATAACAGCTGACACTTTTTTAATTTCAAATATATGTCTACTAGTTATTGAAACAAGTATACCATATTAATTCTCTCTGAAATTTAACACACATGTGAGAATTTAACACGTGCAGGTTCATACCTGCTTTGAAACACCCAGGAACAAATATGCTACATGAGAGATTCTGGAGGTTTCTGTTGGAATTAACGGACTTCTGGTAATTTCATAAGTGCACAGAAGAAGGTGGAAAAGCAGAGGATACATCCAGTTTCCCAGTCTGAAGAAGAAATCGAAAACCACTAGGGGCTGGCTCAATCTAACTTTTTAACAGAAACAAATATAAACATTTTGATTTGATTTGATTTGAAGAGTTTATTTTCGAACATGCATGTTAAAAAAAGAGTACAAAAAAGTAAAATAACAGAATACAAATATATATATATATATATATATATATATATATATATATATATATATATATATATACACACACACACACAGCACTTGGGCAGACCTCACGGATCCACCAACATGCTCGAAACGGAGTTGGATTGAAGTAAACACTTATTGAGTCCTACCCTTGAATCTTACATACATTCTTACATGTAACAAGAGTTTCAATATGCTTACTTATAAAACACACATACCTGCTTTAATAACTGTTCAATACAGTGATATAATACTCTAATTATATGTGTATATAAATATAGTCAAAAGCAAAACAAATCAAAGCAAACAAAAGAAAACAAAACAAACGCCCAGCATTTAGTTGTGCTTGTCACGTCTGGGGGTAAGGTGTGGACCCAAACGCAGGAGAGTAGGAGGCAGGAGGCAGGAGTTAGCAAAAAACAAGGATTTATTTTACAAAAACAAGGCGCTGCTGGGCAGGATCAAGACAAACTAATAAGGGATCAAAAAACTTGAGGAGCAAAACATGGCAGTAAACATGGGGAACAAACAGTACGGTCCGACAGGGAACAAGGGAATGACAAGACCAGATATACACAGGGGATAACGAGACATGATGAGACACAGGTGCAGACACAATCAGGGCAGATGGGACACAGGCGGGGCAAAACAGAAACTGAAAGCTGGGGGGAATGTCAAACCTTGACAGAACCCCCCCCTCAAGGGACAGATCCCAGATATCCCCCATGACCTATCACCCAGGGCGGGTGGAGGGGGCCTGGAGGAGGGCCCAGGCCAACACACGGCCAACGTTCCGGGGGCCGTCCTGGGGACTGGGCAGACCAGCGAGACAGCTCTGGCGGCCGCCCACGAGGCTGGGCAGACCGGCGAGACCGCTCGGGGGGACGTCCCCGAGGCCTTGGCGTGGGGCTTGGCGTGTGGCTTGGCAGGCTTGGCTTGGCTCGACGGGGACTTGACTTGGCTCGACGGGGACTTGACTTGGCTCGACAGGGACTTGACTTGGCTCGACGGGGACTGACAGGATGCGGGGAGCCGGAACAGGGGCAGACAGGATGCGGGGAGCCGGAACAGTGGCAGACAGGATGCGGGGAGCCGGAACAGGGGCAGACAGGATGCGGGGAGCCGGTGTCGGGGGGGCAGAGGATCCTCGGAGCTGCCTGAGTGGGTACCCGGGTCCGAGGCGCTGGCTGCGGGGGAGCCCGGGTCCGTCGGCGGCGTCGCCCCAGAGCGTGGATGCTCCGGGGGCCACCCCGAGCCAGGCGTGTTCCCCGGAAGGGTGATTCCTCCTCGTCCGGGGAGTCCAGCTCGTCAGGGTGAAGCCAGCCAGGGATCGTGAGGGCCGCCTCCCGGGACACGATTTCCCAGAAGGTGGCACTCTCTCCTGCTGGGTCCATGCTGGTCGGACTGTTCTGTCACGTCTGGGGGTAAGGTGTGGACCCAAACGCAGGAGAGTAGGAGGCAGGAGTTAACAAAAAACAAAGATTTATTTTACAAAAAAGGCAAAAACAAGGCGCTGCTGGGCAGGATCAAGACAAACTAAAAAGGGATCAAAAAACTTGAGGAGCAAAACACGGCAGGAATTATGGGGAACAAACAGTACGGTCCGACAGGGAAAAAGGGAATGACAAGACCAGATAAACACAGGGGATAACGAGACATGACGAGACACAGGTGCAGACACAATCAGGGCAGATGGGACACAGGCGGGACAAAACAGAAACTGAAAGCTGGGGGGAATGTCAAACCTTGACAGTGCTACTATGTATGTATGTAATAATAGAAGTAATTATAATGCATAGTATTACATTATCATCACTTTAAAATACTACAATATTATAGAGAACGATAGACAGCAATGGTATAACAATATAGTTGAAGAACTATATAAGAGTAGATATGCTATACAGTATATACTGGTTCTTATATTTACCCCCAATTATATACATAGAAACTGCTATAAATCTCTATATATACATATAACATATATGTTATATATATATATATATATATATATATATATATATATATATATATATATATATATATATATATATATATATAATGTGTGTATGTATATACAAATAAACAAGAAAAATAACATCCTTCATTTCTAAAAAAGACAACAAATACATCCGATCTGAAGAGGACCTTTCATGTAAGGCCTCTTTCGAGCTCGTCTGATCCTCCAAGCCTCCAGTGACAGATGCGCTGCAAGGCGATTCACTCTGAACGGCTGGGTGATTGATACAGAAACCTTATTTTTTAAGTATTGATCTCAGGGCTGACCCGCAGAATACAAAAACTTCAGCCCAGATGGATTTGCTGTCACATCTTACAGTTGAAATCAGGCAATCAATATCCCGTACCTTCACCACCAACCCATTAATGGAACTCCACTCTGAGGCGCTAAACAGTGAAAATCCTTTGGTTAATCAATAATCAATTCCAGGAGCATTCTTTAGTTAATAGTCTGGTATTCCCTGCTGAAACACTCCTTCCATTGTCTCTGTTAGCAGTAGAAACTATCTCCTTTAATTTAATTACTATATTCTCTCTCTCCTAGTTGAGCCTTTTTTTAATAAAGTTTCTCCAAACTTAAACTGTCAAGTAAAATGTTTTATTTTTTTCAGCATCTGAAGAAATTAGAACCATGAAATTAAAATATTTGTAAGATTCAACCTTCAGGTTTCATTACTTATTATTTGTATTCTGTTATTTTACTTTTTTGTACTCTTTTTTTAACATGCATGTTCGAAAATAAAATCTTCAAATCATTCATTCATTCATTATCTTACCCGCTTTATCCCTTGCGGGGTCACGGGGGTCTGCTGGAGCCTATCCCAGCTCATTTTAGGTGAGAGGCAGGGGTTACACCCTGGACAGGTCACCAGTCCATCACAGGGCCACATATAAACACACAACCATGCTCACAATCACACTCACGCTCACACCTACGGGCAATTTTAGAATCATCAATTAACCTAATATGCATGTTTTTGGACTGTGGGAGTAACCGGAGTACCCGGAGAGAACCCACGCAAGCACGAGGAGAACATGCAAACTCCACACAGAAAGACCCCTGCCGGGCCTGGGAGTCGAACCGGGGACCTTCTTGCTGTGAGGCAACAGTGCTAACCACTAAGCCACCGTGCTGCCCTATCTTCAAATCAAATCAAATCAAAATGTTTATATTTGTTTCTGTTACAAAGTTAGATTGAGCCAGCCCCTAGTGGTTTTCCACTTCTTCTTCAGACTGGGAAACTGGATGTATCCTCTGCTTTTCCGCCTTCTTCTGTGCACTTATGAAATTACCAGAAGTCCATTAATTCCAACAGAAACCTCCAGAATCTCTCATGTAGCATATTTGTTCCTGGGTGTTTCAAAGCAGGTACTATGAACCAACTGATAGCTGACCCAGTAGGCTTTAAGACCCAAAGGACATCCCAGCTGGCCCAGTGCTGATGGGCCTCAATCGTTTCCGGTCAAATGACAACTGTGGGTCTTGATGGTCCTCTATTAGTCCTGGTTTTGGAAGCTACATCTAAAAACAGGGTGGATGAATAGATTTAATCAGAATGAATAAAAAGTGCCATTATTTAGCACGACCAGTTAGCATAAGCTAAGCCAGCCAAGCTAAAACAGCTAACTTGTGGTAACTGAGTTAAACTGGCTTCCAGGTCTTCCTGTTCCACCTAGGACAGAATGCTGCAAATAAGAACATGAAGAACTGCAGCTAAATGAAAGTATAACTCGAGATTAAAATGAGATTGCAACAGCCCTAAATACATACTTCATAGATTCTGTAAAGGACCTGACTCATACATTTATTTATTTAAAGGAGCTTGAGGCAGGATTTATGAAAAAAATTCATATACGTTTTAAGTTTTCTAGTAATAATGTCAGATGAAGCGTTCCAAACCAAAAAGAATGAGCCCTCTAGCGTATCTCTCCATTGCCTTGAACAGGCTGTGTGCTGCAAAATGTGCTGCAATTCCGGGCCGGAATTCCCCGCGCTGTCCTGCGGATGTGACGTCAAATGACGCTGCATGCCCGTTCTCCCGTGCCGGCTTCGATGTTGGCTGCAGTAACCCCGACGGTTGTCGTGCCGCTAATGAGTCTCATTTCTTAAAGGAGCCTCATGCTCCTTTAACACAACCAAATAGGACTCTGAACACTTCTGCTGCTGTTTTTAATCTGAATGAAGTGACGCAATCAGAGGTCGATAGAATTATCTGTGGTCTTAAGAATTCCAGAGCCAAAGATACATTGGATATGGACACTATGTTACTTAAAACTCTTAAACAACCTCTTATTTCTCCAATCACTAGTATTATTAACCAATCAATAAATTAAGGTACTTTCCCTAATTCCTGGAAAGTCATTACAGTCATTACACCTATTTTTAAATCAGGAGACCCTACAATAATAAATAACTACAGACCAATTAGCATTCTCTCTCCAAAATAGCTGAAAAATTAGTGGCTGAACAGCTTATTAGACACTTGAATAACAGTCCATACACCTTAAATGGAAGTTTGGCTTTAGGAAAAACCATTCTACTGAGACGTCCATTTGCTATCTTTTGGAAAACATGAAATCAAAATTAGATGCTGGTGGTGTCATAGGAGCTGTCTTTCCTGACTTGCGTAAGGCATTTGACACTGTAAATCATAACATTTTAATGACTAAATTATCTTATTTCTTTATTATCTTAATTATCTTATTTTAATTTATCCTTGGCTTCAATGAAATGGTTAGAGTCATACATTACACAGAGAAAACAGTGTGTTAAAGTACACAACACTACATCTGCAATTTTAGAAAATTCTTTTGGTGCACCTCCAAGGTTCAGTCTTGGGGCCACTGTTATTCAGTCTATACATAAATGACCTACCAAATAACTGTCCATCAAATGTTACTTGTCAAATGTATGCTGATGATGCAGTTGTATATGCCAAAACAAAAAGCTGCACAATATTTATCAGCTGCCATGTCTAATGTGTCAAACTGGCTGCAACATTCTCATTTACACCTTAATGTATCAAAGACTGTCTGTATGTTTTTTTTTTCAAATAGGGTAAGTGCTGATATAACTCCTGATGTTTTTGTACAGGGAACAAGACTTGAGGTTGTAAAGGAGTTCAAATATCTGGGAATCATGATAGACTCTTGTATCAAAACCTGTGGGTTATGTCACAGGGATAGTTATTTTTATACAATTTATGGGTTTATTTAACTTAATTTTGATATATAATTCACAGGTGTTTTGTGTTTTTTGTTTTCTTCTTAAAGAGTCATTTCTTGATTTTATTGGCTTGAGGCACTGTGTCCCACAGGTATGATGATGTGTTGTTACACAGATACAGCCATCCGGTCAACACACTCAGCCATGGAAATGCAAGCTAAACTAGGACTTGCCGTTCCAAACATTACTGTTCTGACCCAATCTGAGCAGTAGTGCTCAGTAGAAATATGTATTCTTTGATAAAACCTTGACAAAAAAATAGAAGTCGTAGAACAACAAATACAGCTTCACTTTCTACAGATCAACTGAATTCAGCCTCACTGTTGGTGTTTTATCACCATAACTCATATTCCAGTGGAGAACCTCATTAGATTCATGTCATCCCAAGTCTCTGGGACAAATCTAAATCTTTTTTTTTCCTCACTTGCATTATTTCTGTTGGCAATAGAAACATACAAATGCCTGACTACTGATTACTATGTTGCGAAAACAATCAATCTGTTTCTCCCTCTGATTGGATAATGCCTTAATGACTTGGGTTTGTGAACCACCCATTGATTCTATTGATTCTATAGAGGTGTCAGTCTCCGAAATCTGCGAAAGCCATCCCACAGATATGGTCTTGGTTAAATACAGTAGCTACATCTCATCAAATGTTCCATATGAGGTCACGTGGGACACATACCATAGAGGTCAACTGGTAAAAATAAATCCCAAAATATTATATTTTAAAGAAATTGATATATTTGGCAACATACTAAATATATCAAATAAAACCAATTTTATAGTTGGGTAACTGAAAAACGGACACAGTTATGACTAAAATGACCAAAATGTCCAATTTTAAAAGTCTGTCTAAAACTTCCTCTTGAAAACCTCTCTAAAAATAAAAAAATAAATACACAACAAGAAAACATCTCATACACAATAATGTTGAGACCTTCTTGAGTTAATTTTTAGTCATTTTCACTACATGGATCCAATATGCGCTTGTAGTTGCTGAGACAGATTCGTTCTTGTTTTGGAATATGTCATTTTTGAGCAGTAATCTTAAGGAAGGAGTTCCCTTGCACTGGAACATTGACTTTAACCCATCATCCAACAGCTAACAGGTGTGTTTTACTGTCTTTCCCAGGTTACAAATGCCCAAGCCCCAAGGTCTGACACTGTAAAATCTGGAAGTCCCAAATCCACGCTAAAGCATTTATGGACAGAAGGCAGTAAGGAAATGTCCATCAGTAGGCTGTTGTCACAGACTCTCCATTCCCGAGAGAACAGCACAGCCTTGGACCTTCGCTACGACACTCCTGAGCCCTACTCAGAGCAGGACTTGTGGGACTGGTTGAGGAACTCCACTGACCTGCAGGACTCACGGCCACGATCTAAACGACGGCCCATGGTTAAGACGGGAAAGTTCAAGAAGATGTTTGGCTGGGGAGACTTCCATTCCAACATAAAGACAGTCAAACTCAACCTGATGATTACCGGTAAAATCGTGGATCATGGAAACGGAACCTTCAGCGTCTACTTCCGCCACAACTCCACGGGCCACGGCAACGTTTCTGTGAGCTTGGTCCCTCCAACCAAGGTAGTGGAGTTTGACGTGGCGGCACAGCAGTCCGTCATCGATGCCAAGGACTCCAAGTCCTTCAACTGCCGTATCGAGTATGAGAAGGTGGAGAAAGGTTCAAAGAACACACTCTGCAACTATGACCCATCCAAGACCTGTTTCCAGGAGCAAACCCAGAGCCATGTGTCCTGGCTGTGCTCCAAACCTTTCAAGGTGATCTGCATCTTCATTTCCTTCTACAGCACCGACTACAAACTGGTGCAGAAGGTCTGTCCAGACTACAACTACCACAGTGACACTCCCTACTTCCCCTCAGGCTGATGTGGATGATTAGAGCACAGATCTGGGACTTCTATCCATCACAGAGTAATGTGTTCATTAGCTGTACTGCTCCTCATCATGTCCACACCAGTCAGCCATCCCTCATGGTTTTCTTTTTTCCAGGTCCTTAAAGAGAGCAGGTACTGTTGACTGTTATAAATATTGGATGTCCATTCATGTGCAAAAGTTATTACCCTCTTTTTAGTCCTATCTCTCTTTTTTGTGTAAAAACGTGATGAAAATAATCAAATAGTTGTGGGTTTTAGTATTAGACAAATCCAGTTACAGATGAACGCCTTGGGTGATTTTTATGAGTTTTTTTACTTATATATAGCTCAGTGATGGTCCCACCACATTATTTCAATCAGGCTCAGTCTGGAGTTTTACTTGGTCATTCCAAAACCATGATTCTTTTTCGCTGGCATGTTGTAGAGTGTTCTCCTGTCCCAGGATCTGATTTCAGCCACGGTTTTGTCAAATAGACGACCTCACATTTACTTCTAGAATACCCTGGTATACAGAGGAAACAACCACTATGTCCATGTGAAACCAATCTGGGTTAGTGGCTGGTTTATTCTGATTTTAAATCCGAATATAATAATTCTGCGATCATGTACTGTATACACTCACTCGCTTTCAATTAATTCCGGTCTTTCTGCACTGCTCGTTCCCTTGCCCCATCTGTCACGATGACGTTTATATTCCACGCTGGGCTTGTTTTCCAAACAAAGTTTCAAGATGGCAGCACGCAGTAAACGGTGGTCAAGAGCAGAGACGATTTATTTAATAAATACCTTGGAGGACCTGGAAATAATTAAAAGAACAGATGGCAGGAAACATAAAAATTGTGAGCTTTTCAAAGTTTTAGCGGCTAAGTTTGTTATTCTTCCGGTAGACGTAACTTCCGGTCCGCCCCCCTATCCAATCAGAACCCTTCCCAACCCCAAGACGTGAAGCGGAATTGGATAAAGCCGATCAAACGTGTTTTCCATGTAAACCTCAATTCGGAATTACTATTTCTATGTAAACTCGAAGGAAAATAGTTTAATTCTGAATTATTTAATTCGGAATAAACAGAACAGAAACCTTGTGTTTTATTCAGATATAGTTTTGGGAAACAACAGTTTTGCGACAGCTCTTGAAAAATATCTGCTTTTATGAAGGTCTGCACACCCTCTGACTTTGTGATTAAAGTACAGCATGGACAAAAAAAGTTGTATGTTGAGGTTGTAGTTGCCTTTTACAATGACCCACTGTGATCAGATGAATTTGAATTGTGTTTTTAAACAAAAAGAATAGAGGGGCTAGTAACTTGTGGACATAACTGGAGTGTCTGGCTACATCTGCACTGGTGGGGTCCGATCCACTTTCACTTTCAGTATCCTGTATGCATAGTGGATACTGAACTTTACACTGAATCCTCCATGGTTTTGTAAACCATGCCGTTTAATGGTTAAGAAATATTTCTTTTTGAGGGTTGGAACTTTCCGGAGTAGTGTGGACATCAGGACAAACTGAAGCGAGAGTTTCATGCTTTCAAATGTAACCCTACCAGTGCAGATTGAAGCCTAACATGCTGATCACCCTGGTAAAACAGTCTGTTGTTGCTCCTGAACTATGTTTTCTTCCCCATGGACTGTGTTTTGATGACTTTTGAGATGATTAATGATCTTTATTTATCACTCCTCTTACATTTCATATTTTTTTCCTCTAAAAGCATATTTTATGTATTGTGCATTAACCCTCTGGATGACAACATTGCCTCTATTGTGCTATTTATGCTTCTTTATAACGAGAAAACAAAAGAAACTCCTTATTTAACAGCAGTAGAAAACTAAATACTCCAACGTTTTTGCAATCGTACAAAGAATGATATGAGGACAGGGAAGGTTCATGGATGAGCTTGGTGCCTCTAGAAATGTGAGCTTAATGGGGACTGGCCAGGCTTTTCCCTCTCAGAAGTCAGAAGACGTGTACTGTTACAGTCAAGCCTCAGTTTTCATCAGTGTTTTTTCTCACAACCCTGAATCGTCACCCCTCCACCCCCGTGCTCGACACTGGGTATGACCTGAAGCCAGATCTTGTGCTGGTTGGGCGACTGCTCCATTATTGGCCTGAACGAATGGTCTGTGGGGTTGTTTGTGGGGATTGGGGCTTGCTCAGTTTCACTTAATATATCAAATGTAATGTATTGAATTCTATATCTTAGAACCTAATTTGTATGAATGGTTTGTATTGTACATAGTTCCTAATTATGCTGCTTCTGTACATGTCCCACATGAGCTGTGTGTTAACCCCCTCCTGCTTTTGTTCAACCCATTTATGCTTGTTCTCGGTTCTTCTGACAAAGAAAAATGATGTTGCTACCCTAGATGTGAATTTCATGAAAACAGCAATCTGTACAGAAGTTGTAAAACTGACTAAATATATTAAAACTACTCTATGATTTTTTTTCTTTCTTGGGGGATGGAAGATGGAGATATGAATTAAAGAAATCAGTAAATTTTATGAGTTGAATTATGTTTGTGTGTTCTTTCTTGGTATTTTCTTGGTGACCTGAATGTGTTTTGAAATTGAGGGAGCAAAATCAGGGTGATACCTAATTAGATGGGGTCCTTTGAAAAGTTATTTTTAAAGCATATATTCTGTTTTTTACACTACAAAATCTCATTTCAAAGAGAGTAAAAATACCTTGTTTCAAGTTAATTGGAAGACATTTAGTATTCTTTTAGTACTTTACAGTACCCTACTTATGATCCAGGTCCAAGTTTCTTCCCTCCTAAAGGGGAGTTTTTCTCCCACCAGGGGAGTTTTTACCTGCCATTGTTTATCTTATTTTTATAGTATGTAATAATTGCTCGGGGGTCATGTTCTGGTCTCTGGTAAGATCCTAGAGACAATTTGTATTGTAATAGATGCTATATAAATAAAATTGAAGTGAATTACTGTTTCACAATGGCATAGCACATTTCAGAATTAAGGCAATTCAATGTGTTTTACATAATAAAAACATGAAAGAAAAGAAAAAAAGTCAGTTTCATATATGCACAACTGCAGTTAAACTACTGGTTGCTCAAGGTTAGTGCTGTTGACTGACACTGCATCCTGGATTTCTTCACCAGGTTAGTTCTTCCATATAGACTCAAGTTGGTGCACTAAACAGGTTTAATTAGAATACAACATTCAATTAATTACATTTACTTCAGCTGACCTCATCAAAGGCTGTTGATGTCAGTGGAGATTTGGAATCGTCACGTAACTTTTAACACAGTGACATTTGTTGATATTCACTCTTTCATGGATATGCGTTTGTTACATCCCACAGCCACTAACTACAACTCCCATTCAGGGTGTTGGATAGCTGTGTGGGTGCTAGGTGATGACTGGCTGTGCTGCTCTGTTCCTGGTTGGCTGACTGTACCATCCCCGGACCAGGATTGGCTGCTTCCTCCTTCTTCTGCAGCTGGTGCCTGATTGCCAGCTCTATCCAGGGCAGCTGTGTGTAACCTGCCCAGCTTGACACTGTTTGTTTGTGTTTGCAAACGTGGTAGTAGTACTGTTAAAGGAATTCTGTGATTTAGAGATTGTGACTTTTAGTTTTGGTAGACATTTATTGTAAATCCTTGGGTGAATTGATTTTGTTATATCAGACCTTTTAACCTCCACTAATTTTGATGTAGTTTTGTGCCTTTATGTTATGTTACTTTGTAGGAGGTTGGCTTCAGTTACCTTATTTTCATTCTGTTAACTTGTCACACTAAAAAGACAAACTAGAATAAATACTTTGAATATTTTAAAGGATTTGTTTTGGGTATTAATGCTTGCAAAACCCTTTCCCCTGACGAGCTGGGGTATGTAACAGCGTCATCCAAATGACCAACTTGTATTTTAGAACCAATTCCAACTGTTGTTAAATTAGGTTTTTCCTTTAATTAACACCTCAATTCAGGTCAATTTGACTTTATTCATATAACACATATTTCAATATAAGTTGTCTCCAGGCACTTTTCAGAGACCCAGAAATAACCTCGGAGAAATTATTAAATGAAAAATGGCAAGGAAAAACTTCCCTTTAAGAGGGATCAAATCCATATTGAATTTGATCAATCAATCATTGTCTACTGGTTATGTGCTACAATGCTTCAAGGTTGGTTTAATTAAACATTTTCTTAAGAAACCTATTCTTGACCCAGGACTGTAATTATAGACCTTCATCCAAAATCTCTTTTATATCAGAAATTTTTGAAAAATTGTTGCTGCTCAACTCTTTGATAGTAATAATAATGGATCAGATTTATATTGCGCTTTTCTTGGACAATCAAAGCCCTCACAATGGTTCTGTTATTCATTAACGCCTCATTCATACTTGGTGATGGTAAACTACACGTGTAGCCACAGCTGCTGTGGGGCAGGCTGATGTAAACGTGGCAACAATCCACGCCAAAGGCCTCTCCGACGACCGGCGGAACATACAACATTCACACACCAGCGATGTCTCACTGGAGCCAAGGGGGGGAAATGTCTTGCCCAAGGACACAAAGACAGATGACTGGGGGGAGCAGGGTTCAAACCACCAATCCTTCAATTATTGGACGACCCACTCTCCCACCTGAGCCAACAGAAAAATAATCTGCTTGACGAGTTTCAGTCAGGATTTAGAGCTCATCAAAGCACAGAAACTGCTCTGGTGACATCACCAATGATCTTTTATGGGCCTCTGATCGTGGACCTGTATCTGTGCTTGTCCTGTTGAATTTCAGTCCTGTATTTAATACAACTGAACACAACATTTTAGTACAGAGACTTGTATATGCCATTAGGATTGAAGGCACTGCATTAAACTGGTTTAAGTCATAATCATCTGTTGGATTTCAATTTGTTAACGTGAATAAAGAGTCTTCCTCACATACCAGACTTAGCCACAGAGTTCTGCAGGTTACAGTACTTGGATCAATACTTTTCACCTTATATTTGCTTCTATAGAGGGAATGCGTCACAGATGCAACTTCACAGCGGGTTCCGCCCACTGAGAGGCAGAAAGACTGAATGGCAGCGTAAACTTTCAGTTTGAGCACACTCGAAAACATCTAAAATGGGAAAGAGCTGTTGTGCGATCAACTGTACTCATAGATTTAGCAAGAAATCGGAGTTATCGTTTTACAGACTGCCGAAAAATAAGCTTAAGAGAGACAAATGGATCGCTGCAATTCGAAGAAATTCCAGGCACCGAAACGTGGATTTGCGGTTCCCATTTTGTATCAGGTAATGTTGGATTTTTGGGTAGCTAACGTTAAACGGTCATCACTTTAATTTCGCCAACAAATCCTGCCTTGAAGTAGAACCAAGCGTCAAGACGTTTGTATGCCTTCAAGCTTTGCTTCGTGTATTTCCCCGGCGTAGAAATTAAGTACATATAAATATCAGGAAACTGGATTCGTGGCCAAATATTAATGTCGATGGACCACTGGTTCTTGGGGTAACTGTACAGGTCACTGTCAAGTCCAACTGCCTTTAATTTAAGCCCATAACTGGCTGTTAATCCGTCTTCTCCACTAGTTGCAGCCATATTTGCTGATGTTTTGCCAGTGTGAGTAAGGAGGCGTGGTCCAGTGGGGAAGTGACGTCAATGCAGACCCTCTATTGGGTAATATTTTTAGACTGCATGCTATATGTCAGATGTCTCCATTGCTATGCAAAACTACAAGCCAAAGTACAAGATGTCCAAAAACTTGAAGAAAACTTGAAAAGACCTGGAAGAACTGAAGTTGTTGTATTTGGATCTGAGTGCTTCAGGTACATATTCTCTAGCAATATACATGTAGTTCCTATTGATAACTAACCTTGGCCTCAAGTACTATAAACTAATCTTAATCTTTAAGGCAAACTGGCAGCCAGTTCCAGAGGAGAGGAACCTGGTTACTGAAGGTTCCACCTCCCATTCTACTTTTACAAACTTAGAAACCTCAATTAAACCTGTCTGAGAGTGGAGTACTGTGCTTGCGAATATACAACCACAAGCGCTATTGTGTAAGGTATTGTGACATCATTTTTAACATGCTTTTAACACTATTAAAAGTCTTCGCCAACATCCCTCAAATGTGTCTAAAAGGGTGTAACAAGAAAAACTTCACTCCAGTACTCCATTCCTGGCTTTTTATGACGGTGTTTTTTTGCGCCGTGAAAAACGCTTCCTTTTCCCCCTTTCCTGTCAATCATAGCGCCGCTCCTCCTCCAAACCTCCTCCAACCCAACTGCTACACGCTTCTGCCGTCTCCACACACACGCGCGCACAGCGAACCACAAACACAGCCCAGACAGGGCGACTACAGCCCGGGGATGAAGTCCGTGACCAGAGGACCGTAGCTCCCCGCAAGCCATACACTCACAGCGGCGTCGGAGAGTTAAGCTGGGAGCGACAGGCGAAGCATGCACGGAAAAGCAGCAGGGCGAAGTAGTCCACCGCAAACAATCATAAAAATAAAGGCATGCAAGCAGCAGTGTCCCCTTATCTTAAGTCCAGTCAGTGGCCGCGGGTCTTCTTAGCAGTTGTCCTCCGGTGATGAGAACAGAAGAGGCTCTAAACAGCTCCGTGTTAAGCCTGATTTATGGTTCCGCGTTAAATCGACGCAGAGCCTACGCCGTAGGGTTCAGCGTACGGTGCGCGTCGGTGTAACGCGGAACCATAAATCAGCCTTTATGGTGCGCTGGAGAGGAGAGGAGGCAGGGAGCTGGGTGGAGGGGGCGGTGATTTAGCGGGTCTATACGTAACGGCCCGCCACCAAACCAGATGCGCCGTTTTTGCATAGTTATGCGGAAAATCCCAGAAAGCACACAATACACTGAATGTTAAAAGTTCGTTGTTTTTTGGGTGTAATTGATGTCAAGACACCCAACAAAACACAAAAAATCAAGAAAAATGTGTTTTTCATGTCACAATACCTTTAAGATATGATGAGAAGAGGAATTTTAAATTCTATTCTGGAATTTATAGGTAGTCAGTGAAAAGAAGCTGAAACTGGGGAAATATGATCTCTCCTGTTAGTTCTTGTCAGAAACCTGGCTGTAGTAAGGGATGGCTCATGTGTCATGAAACATCCATTAGTTATGCTACTATAGGCATAGACTGCTGGGAGACATCCCACAATGCACCTCTCCACACTCTGTTCTTTTCTACCCCAACTCTATTAATGAAATCGTTGTTGTTATTAATCTGTGTTCCTTCTTCCCAGCAGGTGTTCCTGATCTGTTGTTGTTCTCTCCCCGTTCCTCTCCTGAACCCCCAACTGCTTGAGTCAGACGGTAGGCCTTCCTGAGTCTGGTTGTTCCAGTGGTTTCTTCCTGTTAAACCGACATTTTTTATTTTTCCACAGTCGCTTGGTGCTTGCTCAGGATGGGGGATTGTATCCAAGACAATATTTGAGGCAATCGGTTGATTTCCTTGGTGAAGAAATATTTATTTGAATTTTTTTTTCTTTTTCTCACCTATTTTGGAACGGGATGTAGCTTTTTTTTTAAGTGTGTGTATTTCTCCAAGTATTGTGTGTATTTCTCCAAGTATTGTGCAGTCCGATATTGGAATATTTGACTAAACATGTGTGTAATTAGTCCTTGGAAGTGCCACATGTCCTCCAGAGTAAAAAGGACACATAAACTCCGTCCCAGATTATAATTACCTCTTGGAGCGTCCTCTGATTTAGCACCATGTGTGATCAAGCAGACCCCAATAATCGAGTGTGCCAGAAGGTTTGACAGAGAGACGGAACTGGGTTTCCAGTCCCTGTGCGACGTGGAGATTGGAATGCGTCTGTTCTGGGACACAGTGGCACCTGCCGTTAAATCCTACAATTCTGCAGTTAGAATCAGCGGTCGGCCTTAAATAGATTAGAGTCTCGGGGGGAGGGGAAATCTGCTGCCTTACCCTGACTCACAACTTATCAGTAATTAAAATGAATGCCAAGTTCACTTGTTCACTTTAGGTCAGTTGGGTGCTTTTATAGATGTTCTCACCAGCCAAATAGTGCTGGGCATATGAGTACAGAAGCAAATATGTAAAAGTTGGTACCCCACATTTAATCTAGTCTTTTAGTATTTGTTGAAAATTAACTCAAAAATCTCGTGCTCCAATATGAGCTCTTACAACAGGAAAGAACGTGAGCTATGATTATACACTCACTTGCCACTTTATTAGGTACAGCTGTCCAACTGTTCGTTAATGCAAATTTTTAATCAGCCGATCACATCACAGCAACTCAATGCATTTAGCCTGTAGAAATGGTCAAGCCGATCTGTTGCAGTTCAAACCAGCATCAGAGTGGCGAGGAAAGGTGATTTAAGTGACTTTGAACTCATCTCAACTAAACTCAACTCAATCTTTATTTATAGAGCACATGACCAAAGTGCTGTACAGTTAAAGGGGACATATTATGAAAAACACATTTTTTCTTGTTTTAACATATATAAAGTGGTCTCCCCTCACCCTGCCAACACAGGGGAGACAAAATACCATGAAATTCTGCAGGGTCTCTAACCCTCGCCTTACAGAGTCCCCCAGTGTCACGTGACCTTTTTTTGAGCCATTCTGAATCTGCTCCCGTCGTTACGTCACGACGGGAGCAGATTTCAATAGGTTCAGCCTCCGCTGCTGAAACCACGCCCACAACCAGCTCTCTCCGCTGCTGGAGCGGTCCTTCCTTCAGCCAGTCGGACGCGGCGCCGCGGATCCAGGTTAAATCATCCAGGTTCCCGGGTGGTTTGGGAGCTGGGTCCTCGGGGATCTGTCCCAGGCTGGACCAGCTTGACCCTCAAAGATTTTCAGCCAAATCTGTCGGTTTGATCCCCGGTAACTGGCGATGTGCCGCGGATGCGCTCCGGAGCCGATCTGTGCGTCCGCCGTGGGGTTGCGGCGCCTGTCGCGCAGCATCCGCCGGGCAGATCCGGCTGAAATTCCGCTGGTCGGTCCCCGGGAGTCCCTGCTACCAGTCCAGGCGGGTTCCTGCGGTCCCGGCCGGTCGGAACCGGTCAGATTCCCCCGTTAAACCCGCTCCAGCTTACTTTCTGGTTCCCAAAGCGCGGTCCGTCCGACTAAATTGTCCAGGTTCCCAGCCGCTTTGGGAGCAGGGATTTCTGGGGTACGTCCCAGGCTGGACCAGCTTCACCCTCCGAGATTTTCAGAGAAATCTGTCGGTTTGATCACCGCAGGTGATTCACCGGTAACGGGCGATGCGCTCAGCATCCGCCGGGCAGATCCGGCTGAAATAGTGCATAAATGTTATTTATATACAACTCATATTTTATTTTTTTAACAATAAAGTTGCCATTTGTGAAAATTCAGTGTTGTATTTATTTACAGGCTCGGGCTGCTCTGACAGAGCGAGGTTTAGGCTCCTCCCCTGCTACACGTCATTCAGGGAGCCAATCAGCACAGAGCCTCATTATCATACCCCCCCCTTCCCTTAGAATGGAGCACAGAAAAAGGGGTTACAAGCGGTAAAACTAGTGACAGGGCCCACAGGCTGGATTTCTGATTTATGTAGAAAAACAAGCTTTAGATTGTTTTTAAGACATTCAAGGCCTGTTTAAAATATACATTAAATGCCATAATAGGTCTCCTTTAACAAAACAGCTGTATAAAAGGCATATATTACAAAGATAAAATAAATAGAATAAGATGAGTACAAAATACAAGAATACAATGAAATAAAAAATAAGACTGTGGCATGGTTGTTGGTGCCAGACAGTCTGGTCTGAGTATTTCAGAAACTGCTGATCTACTGAAATTTTCAAGCACAACCATCTCTAGAGTTTACAGAGAATGGTCCGAAAAAGAGAAAATATCCAGTGAGCGGCAGTTCTGTGGGCGCAAAGGCCTTGTTGATGTCAGAGGTCAGGATGGGGTACAGCAGCAGAAGACCACCCCGGGTCACTCCTGTCAGCTAAGAACAGGAAACTGAGGCTACAATTCAGGCTCACCAAGATTGGACAACAGAAGATACATATATAAACATAACGTATGAGCAGTTGTCCGTCTAATGACTGCCTATCCAGATATATGAATGTACGGGTCAATGCCATAGGAATATCCAATAACACCTCTGAATAAACATTACAATGACATTTAAATGTTGTTTTTACAAGCTTGTGTCGCTGTCCAATCATTCTTAAAGGAAGAGTATAAATTTGTTCAATACCATCAAATTAAAATAACTTATCTGTAACAACATGTCCAGCCCACAATCCTGTCCTCTTTTTCTTGTCATGTTTATTAGGATTAGTTTTTGGTGATTTTTTTACAATAAATACCATTTATAATTGTTCATAAATTCTCCTAATATAAATTCTTCATGAGCTCTGTTAGCAGCTCTGTTTTTGGGTCATATCTGTGTTTGGTGTCTCAGACTCATCCGGACGGTGAACAGCTGTCATAAATGCAGATTTGATGTGTGCTCGGGCATCCTCTTGTTTGTGATGAGGCTTCCTCCCAAAAGAGGATGTATCTGTGGAATCAGGGCATCAGAACAATGACTTTCCCATCATGCCACATTAAGCCATCTTTGCCGGTCCCATCCGGACCCAGTCCGCACTTTTCCCCGAACAGAATTTCTGCTTTAATCAAAAGCGGAATAGAAAATGGACCCTACGTGCCTCTGGGATATTTTTCCATTAACCATTTTGACACATGAATGACTGTAGGGGATTATTGGTTTTTGAAGAACTATTAACAGCTGTACATTTGCATTTTAATACAGTTCTCCTCAACTTACTAATGCAATTTCCTTTTCAGCTTTGTTGCCACTTTATTCCTCTTGCAATTCAAAACTAACAGCAACAATGCCTGCAGCTTTTAATCATTTTAATTGCCATGAAATATTAGTTTTTATTAATCACCTCTTAAGCGTTCCAGTCTGACACTGGTCGTTTCAATTTGTCCAAAACTGTTGTGTGTTGCTTCTTGCTTGTTGAAGGTTTTTGTAAATACCAGCAAAGACAAAGGACACGTGGACTTTTTGGGTGGAAATGTTCAAACTACCTGAGAAAAGACGTTTATATCATAACTTTTTTAGTCAATTCTGCATTTATTATTACAGAGAAATTGCAGCCATTAATCCCTGGAAACATTGGCTAAAAATTATACATTCAAATTATAAAACTGCAATTTAATTACAAAATATTCACACAATATTACTTCCCAAGTTTTATTTTTCATTTTTGGCTGGGCTCAGCAGATGAAGAGTTTTTAACATGTTCATGTATACATCTTCACCTCTTTAAAAACATTATGCAGGATAAAAAGGATCCTAGCAGTCAGGTTTCCTTAAAGAGAAGAAAATTATCCATACATTTCTGTTTCTGGGGACTTTTATTCTCTGATTCAATGCATTAGTCAGTGAATAAGTGAATATTTCTCAACTGTGAAAGGACAAAAAGATGATGCACAAGACATTTACAAAAAGGCATGGCATTTACAAATTGCAAAATAAAGTGAAGATGTGCCATTATGCCCTTTTTCCACATTTGGGAACTTAAAGAGGAATATTTGCAACAAAATCATAATTTCAGATAAAAGGAAGTCAGATGGAAACTTGTAGAAGGGTTTCTATGGCAGTTTCAGATTCTCTTACAAATGACCACAGAAAAGAATTTTACACACAATGTTCATAAACTCCATCTATCCATCCACCCATCCATCCATCTAGAGGGCTGCATTGGGATTGGGTCCCGCTGGGTCTTGCGGCACCTCAGACACTTCCTCCAGCTCTTTCAGGGGGATTCAGAGGCGTTTCCAGGCCAGCCGAGAGACATAGTCTCTCCAGTTTGTCCAGGGTCTTCCCCGGGGTCCACACCCATTGGGACATGCCTGGAACACCTCTCTAGGGAGGCCTCCAGGAGGCATCCACCTCATCTGAATCCTCTCGATGTGAAGGAGCAGCGGTTCGACTCCGAGCTACTCGAACGTCCAGCCACCCTCCGGAGGAAACTCATCTCGGCCGCTTGTATCTGCGATCTTGTTCTTTTGATCACTACCCAAAGTTCATGACCATAGGTGAGGGTAGGTGCGTAGATTGACCGGTAAATCGAGAGCTTCGCCTTTCGACTCAGCTCTTTCTTCACCACGACGCTCCGGTACACCGACCGCATAACTGCTGACGCTGCACCAATCCATCTGTCAATCTCACGCTCCATCTTTCCCTCACTCGTGAACAAGAGCCCAAGATACTTGAACTCCTCCACCTGAGGCAGGACTTCTCCACCCACCCGGAGAAGGCACGCCACCCTTGTAAAGAGGCTGTTACAAAAATCAAGCCTACTAAAGATATATGCATGGACTAGCTTTTAGCAGTCACCATCCCCTGGGCTAAAGGCCGCTACATAAGAGTGGCTGGATCACGGTAGCCGGACACATCTAAGAAAAACGAATAAGAACAATCACAGCAATAGCCATAACAATCAGAAAACACAAGACGTTCAAGACGAGGAAACGATTGTGGTATTGGGACTGTTGTGTTTGTGTGTGTGCATGTGTGTGTGTTCCCTTCACCAGCCCTCTTAACAGTCTACCATATCTTATTAGTCACCCAAAAAAAATTGTATTAAAAAAAAGTGTAAAAGAATTAATACAATTCTGCAGAAGAGGACCAAGATCACCAAAAGTGGAATGTGATAAAGTACGAAAGACAAAAGACAAGACAGTGATGGGTGTAGTTTGATGAGTGTGTGACGTGTTGTAGTGTTTACGAGTGAATAAAAGATACATAAGTGTCACAACCTGCACTCTGGTTCCCCAGTCACTTGTTCATTCTTTGACTCTGCCACGCCCACACTCCAATCCACCCTCTGCCATCAGGACTGATCGCACACACCTGCTACTCACCTGCACACACCTACCGCTCATTAACTCTGCCACTATCTAGTCCCCTGTTCCACTCACTCATGCAAGACTATTCAGCGTTCTCCGTTCTGACTTCTCATTGCTGACCCTGTCTGTTTTTGGACTCGACTAGTCTTCCGAACCTGACGCTGATCATAGGGGGGGGGATCCAGGAAGTCACATTGTAGGATTTTTACTGAATTAATTGGTAAATTCCTGGGTAAAATGAGTATTTGGTCACCTACAAACAAGCAAGAGTTCGGGTTTTCACAGTCCTGTAACTTCTTCTTTAAGTCCTCCACTCGTTACCTGTATTAATGGCACCTGTTTTAACTGGTTATCAATATAAAAGACACCTGTCCACAACCTCAAACAGTCACACTCCAAACTCCACTATGGCCAAGACCAAAGAGCTGTCAGAGGACGTGAGAAACAAAATTGCAGACCTGCACCAGGCTGGGAAGACCAAATCTGCAATAGGTAAGCAGCTTGTTGTGAAGAAATCAACTGTGGGAGCAATTATTAGAAAATGGAAGACATACAAGACCACTGATAATCTCCCTCCATCTGGGGCTCCACGCAAGATCTCACCCCGTGGGGTAAAAGTGATCACAAGAACGGTGAGTAAAGATCCCAGAACCACACGGGGGACTTAGTGAATGACCTGCAGAGAGCTGGGACCAAAGTAACAATGGTTCCATCAGTAACACACTACGCTGCCAGGGACTCAGATCCTGCAGTGCCAGACGTGTCGCCCTGCTGAAGCCAGTACATGTCCAGGCCCGTCTGAAGTTTGCTAGAGAGCATTTAGATGATGTAGAAGAGGATTAGGAGAATGTTATATGGTCAGATGAAACTAAAATAGAACTTTTTGGTAGAAACACAACTTGTCGTGTTTGGATGAGAAAGAAAGTTGAGTTGCATCCAAAGAACACCATACATGAATGGTGTACACGATACATGAATGCGGCCATGTATTGTGAGATTTTGAGTGAAAACCTCCTTCCATCAGCAAGGGCATTGAAGATGAAACGTGGCTGGGTCTTTCAGCATGACAATGATCAGCATTTGGTTTGGTATACTTGAACACAGCAATCGCGCTCGGATGCGGGACAAAACAAGCGAACCGAGATCTCCTAGGAGAGGTGGTCTCGGCTCGCTTCCATTCCAGACCTGGAGCGGTTCGTTTGCAGAGAACATAATCGACACAGCAACCGACACAACTCCATTCATTGTGTATGTGCTACCGCAGCGCAAGGAGAAGAGTCGGCGCAGAGCCTCCACCCCCTTCTCTCCTATTGGACACAACTTTCTCTCGTCTCCCTTCTCTCTCTTCTCCCTTCTCTCCTATTGGACGTGCCAAGATTTTGTCACCGCGGCACAGTGAAATAAAAAAATGTTCAATTCGGGCAGGCAGGCGCGGCGCAAACGCCGCGGCAGGCACCCTCTTGCGTGCCGCCGAACTCGGCGGCAGAGCGGTCCACTCTTGCGCCGCGGTAGCACATACACAATGAATGGGATTGCCGGCCGGGGTCTGCGCTTTGTGAAAGGGGCTATACCCATTGTTTTTCCCGGGGTACGGAAGAGGAAATTCCGCGCATGGCATTTGTTAACAGCTTTGAATCGCTACAGTCGGTTGCCTTGTGAACACAAACGCCACAAACGAAACAACTGTATCAATTTAGCCTCTGAATCGGAACAAAACAAACTGGCCACTGGTCTGAAAGCACCCTATGTTTATATCTGCTCTCAAGTTGGACATTTTAACATGGAGGTCAATGGAGATTCCCTCACTTTTGTAGCCAGCCTTTAGCGGCCAGTCCAGGGACTGCAACAAACCTTAGTTCTGCATGAGCCTCAACCCAGAAGTGAAGTGGTCGGCGCTTGGTGACCACCAGCTAGTTGGCAGCGATGAGAATGTGGCATTCCACATTCTTAAGATGTTTAACATGTTATGCCTATAAAGTCGAAACAAACAGTGTGACCCTGAACTGATGAGTAGAGACAAACTATCAACCTGGCATTTCTAATTTCCATTAAACCTACATCAGTGAGTCAAAAATGACACTGGGATTTCCCATGGGACTCAAACAAGCTTTTAAGACAATTGCGATGCAGATTCAATTTGTGTTTTTGATAATTATTAAAAATTCAATAAAAAAACATGAAAAACAATTTTATTAATACTGATTGGGCCTAAAAGAATAATGCCTCAGGGTCTCATAGAACGTCTGATGAAACATGGAGCATTTTAATCTTAGAGAAATAATTGCCTGCCAAAGTACACGCCCTTCTTTCCCAGTTTCCTTCAGGCCTTGTCTTTATGACCTTTTTCTTTCTGCTTTTTCTGTTATTCCTTCAGAAACATCTCCTACCAAAACAACATTAAACTATCCCTCTTTTTAAAACTTACTTGATGATGAACGGAACACAAAAAGAAGAGGTTAACGGCTGAATGCAGCACAGGTTCCTTCAAAAGTAAGGCCCAAGGAGGGAATTTTACTAAAAAAATCCAGTCTTAGACTTTAGCAAAGCTAAAAATAATTTGCTAGCTCTTAGCTGGAAACAAGAAGACAGTGTTCATTTGCCCACAAAAACCTTAGTAAGTTTGCATGATGTATAACATGTATAATGCATAACAGCTTCATTTTCATTTATTTATTTAGCACAATTTTTTTTAAAAACAGTGCATGGAGGGAACGAAGCCCGAAGTGCTTGTAGTTCTATTTCGTCCCTACTGACCGCCAGGCGGTGCTGTAAGCACTGGATATCTTCCCTCGCGCATGCGCATGTCGAGTACAATACCAACAATGTCACGTCACCCGTGACCCCTGCATGACCCCCGGAAGGGTATATCTTCCGGCGTCAGCATGGGATCAACTCCTTATTCTTCTCGCATCGCGCGTCTGAAGTACAGGACGGAATTAGGAGCTTTGTGAAGCTCCTTCCTTTCCTCCCTAAGAAACCCGCCGGCCTCTGTGCAGCTTCGTGCCATTCAGGTAGGAGTAACGATTTTTTTCGTCCTCCGAGGAGCTGTGGCCGGCGCGGTATTGATGGTGTCGGGTTGCGGCGGCGTCTCCCCGCCCCGCCCCCCAGCCCAGCTGACAGAAGGTAAGCTGTCAGCTGCGCCTGACACCTGATCACAATCTGCGCAGGGAGACAGCGTTTCGCTTCCTCTCCCCACTTTATTAATGTGACAACATTATTTTTTCCTTGCAGATTATTTTTTTCTTTTGAAAAAAAGGAAAAAAAGAAGACAGAAAAGGATTATTTTTTTCTTTTGAAAAAAACCATACAAACACCTTTTTTGGTCTTTCTTACAGCCGTGGTGAAGGCCACGCCCCTCTCCCACCGGCACATTTGTGGTGACGGCAGCGTTTCGCTCCCTCTCCCACTGGTTCGTTCAGGGTGACGGCAGCATTCGCTCCCTCTCCCGCTTATTGATGTAACATTATTTTTCCTTGCAGTTATTTTTTTCTTTAAAAAAAAAAAAGGGAAAAAAAGAAGACAGAAAAGGATTATTTTTTTCTTTTGAAAAAACAATACAAACACCTTTTTTGGTCTTTCTTACAGCCGTGGTGAAGGCCACGCCCCTCTCCCACCGGCTCATTTGTGGTGACGGCAACGTTTTCGCTCCCTCTCCCACTTTATTAATGTGACATTATTTTTTCCTTGCAGATAATTTTTTTCTTTTGAAAAAAAAAAAAAAAGGGAAGAAACGAGAGAGGATTGTTCTCTTCTTTTTGAGTAAAGACGCCTATTTTTGCCTTTTCTCATAGCCGTGGTGACGGCAGCGTGGCCCTCCCCTCTCCCGCCTGCATATTGGCGGTGACGGCAGCGTGCTCGCTGTGGTGACGGCAGCGTTTCCGCTCCCCTCTCCCACTGACACACCTGTGTTGACGGTAGCGTGGCCCTCCCCTCTCCCGCCTGTATATTGGCGGTGACGGCAGCGTGCTCGCTGTGGTGACGGCAGCGTTTCCGCTCCCCTCTCCCACTGACACCTACGTGGTGATGGCGGCTCGTCCGCTCCCTCTCCCACCGGCACATCCGTGGTGACGGCAGCGTGACCGCTCCCCTCTCCCACCGACACATTCGTGTGGACGGCAGCATGACCGCTCTTACCGACACATTCGTGTGGACGGCAGCGTGTCCGCTCGTCTCTCCTACCAGCACATCCGTGGTGACGGCAGCGTGTCCGCTCCCTCTCCCACTGACACATCCGTGCTGACGGTAGCGTAGCCGCTCCCCTCTCCCACCGGCATATTGGTGGTGACGGCAGCGTGCTCGCTGTGGTGACGGCAGCGTTTCCGCTCCCCTCTCCCACTGACACATCCGTATTGGCGGTAGCGTGGCCCTCCCCTCTCCCGCCGGCACATTGGCGGTGATGGCAGCGTGCTCGCTGTGGTGACGGCAGCGTTTCTGCTCCCCTCTCCCACTGACACATCCGTGCTGACGGTAGCGTGACCACTCCCCTCTCCCGCCAGCATATTGGTGGTGACGGCAGCGTGCTCGCTGTGGTGACGGCAGCGTTTCCGCTCCCCTCTCCCACTGACACATCCGTATTGGCGGTAGCGTGGCCCTCCCCTCTCCCGCCGGCACATTGGCGGTGATGGCAGCGTGCTCGCTGTGGTGACGGCAGCGTTTCTGCTCCCCTCTCCCACTGACACATCCGTGCTGACGGTAGCGTGACCGCTCCCCTCTCCCACCGACACATTCGTGTGAACGGCAGCGTGTCCGCTCCTCTCTCCTGCCAGCACATCCGTGGCGACGGCAGCGTGTCCGCTCCCTCTCCCACCGGTCGCTGTGATGGAGCGTTCATGCCCAGGGTGCATGGCCGCCCTGGACCCTGCGGATGACCAGGACCTCTGCGTGTCGTGCCTCGGCCCTGAGCAGCGGGGCCGTTGGCCAGCCTCCCCTCATCTCAGCCGGGGTCTTCTCTGAAGCAATCGGCAAAGAGAGTGGTGGGGGCCCCCAAACGACGGCGGATGACGAGCCAGCTCTCCTCGAAGGTAGATCGCTTGGCTGCCGACATGGAGCAGATGAAGGCACCCCTCCTCAATCTGCAACCTGGTACTGGCCAGGTGCAACCTGCCATGCCAGAGTTTGCTCTGGGGTCGCCACGCCGCTGCCGGAGGACGCCATATCCATTGCAGCCTCGGCGAGCCACTTCAACGTGTCATCAGGGGACCCGGCCTCACAGCGCTCGGGGTTCTCCTCGCACTCATCTGCCCAGAGCTCTCGGGAGGGGACGGTTTGTTCCTCCGTGCAGAGCATTATCCGCACTGCCCTGGCACACTTGCAGCCGAATGCAACCGCGTGCGGAGGTGGCCTCTAGCGCCTTCCACAGGCGCAATCCTTCTCCGGTGGAATTCACATTCCGTCTTCGTCGGATTTTTTTGAGGGAGCTGCACTCATGCTGGAGAGATGTCACAGCCGGCTGATGACCGTGCTCTAACGGCGATGGAGGACGCTGCTGTGGCTGGTCTCCACCACATGCCCCCCCCATCGAGCCCTCCATTGCAGCACTGATAGTGGCTCCTGATGAGGCTCTGAAGTCAGATCCCAAGTGCCCCTCTACCCAGAGTAGGGTTACTGATGGGCATATTTGTGAGGCTTATGAAACAGCGGCACGCATCGGCCGGCTGGGGGACACCCTTTCTCATCTGCTACTGGCTCTCTCCACCTCCCTGCAGGATGCACAGGTGGATGATTCCACACAGGACATGTGTGACATATCCCTACAGGCTTTTTGCCTCCCAAACGAGGGAACTGGGGCGGCTGATGTCCACCCTGGTGCACACGCGCCGTCATGTCTGACTGGCGCAGTCACTCCTGACGGAGACTGCTCGTAGGGTTCTTCGTCAGGCACCGGCAGAACCGGGGGAGCTGTTTGGGGCAACTGCCCTGGAAGCTCTGAACCGCACCGCCCTGGCCGATGAGACCAGGCAGCGGCTGGTGTACCTTCACAGGGGTGCGGCCGCTTCCTGTACACCGGGAGGCCCTTCACCGGCCCCCGGGCCTCGCCCCCGGCCGCCTGCCCACGGCGGCCGGCGCGGCTTTCAGCGGTCTGTGAGTCAGCCTGCTGGTGACTTTCGCCCCCCTGTGCGCGGACCGTCCCACCAGCGTCGGGGCGTTGATCCCGACCGTCGCCCCCCCCGGGACGTCCAGAGCCCGGGGGAGACGGCGCTAAGACCACGGAGCCGGTCGTCAGCTACTTTTCCGGCAGCAGCTCGGTTACTGGGCTGCCTGCTCATTGGCCCAGGGGTACGTATTGCAGTTCCGACACCGGCCTCCTACCTCCGGCCGGGTTGAGATGACCATCGTCAGAGACCCGGCAAACATTCCGGCTCGGGCTCAGGTGTTGCCCGCCCTACTGGCCAAGAGCGCCATCATGCCAGTGGACCCCCCGCCGCGGCCTGGGGGTTCTACTTGAGCTACTTTCTCGTCAGCAAGAGAGACGACGGACGTCGTCCCATCTTTGAAGGTTAAGACAGAATAAGATGTTTTTTTAATAACTTTCTGAAGGAGGTAAAAGATAGTGTTGACTTCAGCGACACATTCAAGTCATTCCAGAGTTTTGGATCTAAATGTAATATTAAATTGATGACCAGATGTTCGACAGAAGGGTAAATGGAGATTGCCACTGTCTACTTGGATATGAATTAAAATCAGATGAAAAAGTAAAGAACTGCTGTAAAGTGACAGGGAGATCTTGTTTTCTATTGATAAACTTATACACAAACAAGCATAAGTGAAAAACATTAAGTTTATGAATGGATAATAGGAAAGGGAAGCAAGTTTATTTTTATAGCACAATTCAAGGTACTGTAATTCAAAGTGCTTTACATCAACATTAAAAGCGGCAAGACACAATTAAACAGTAAATAACAAATAAAATGATAAGAAAAGAGGTAAAATAATAAAAAGCACAAGTTGTTAAAAAGTAAGGGCAGTAGAGTACAGCAGGTACACATCTGATTCTTAAAATGGTAAAAATTACATTTCTATATGGTCAAAACGTACAAAGACCGGGTCGAATACAGTATTACAGAAGTAATCTGTAACAATTCGGTGAATTAAACCAATTTGACAATTCTATGCCACAATGCCTGCATTCAGGGATTATAATAGTGAATATTCATCATATGTAGCCTAGTTTTGATATCATAAAAAGGTTGGTAAACTAATCTAAAAAAGCTGAGGTTCTACTATCATGGATTGAGGTTAGGGTGGGCGACCTGTTCTGTCCATTTGCCCACTTTATTTAATTCATCATGTTTAAGCTGACTCTGCCCAAACCAACAGTAGTCAGATGGAGAACACCTTCAAAAAACTACTCATCGAGTTTGTCCAATTCTCCAAATTCCATCCAAGTTTTGTGTTTTTGCAGCAAAATCTGAAACGTGTGTGTTATGTGGCCGTGTGGGACTGGCGTTATGTGCAAATGAGTCCCTCCTTTTGATGTTTAAATGTATAGATAGTCCACATGTGTAGATCTAACAACATGTGTAAATGATGAGATACTGATAGGTGGAGGAGATGGCACATCTCCTCTCAGCTCGATGCCTTTGTTCCCCCAGAATGTATTTCTGACTAAAAGATTTGAAGCAGGAACTGGACTGTGTCCAACCCTTATTGATTGCTGGACTACCTTACCCGTGTCTTGGTACTACTGGGGTACATTCACGGCTGGGGAAAGTCTAGAAACAAATGCAGTCCTTAATTGTTTGTGGCAACTGTGCAGGATTTGATGGAGAGAGGCGAATTTTCTTATCATATGCAAATCAACAAAGTGTAATTATGTCTTTATAAATGCCCAATGTCATATTTTATGGTCTCTGAAGTTGCATTTTGTTTAGATCTTATAGTTTTGTCCATTTACTCTTGCTTTTCTTATGTTGCTGGCCCTTTTTAAAGCTCTAGATCAGTGTTTTTCATGTTGTTTGTTTTACATTCTGCATCCTTTAGAAACCATTTTGTAATGTAGTTACTAGCTAAGTAATAGCACACAGTTGTACATTATTTTCTACACATTTAGTTAAGGATAAACAAAGGAGCTCATAATTCTCTTCCGGTCCCTGGAGTCCATTCCTGAAGCCTGGCCAAAAAGCAACAGCAGGTTTACAAAGCTGGAGCGACAGTGGAAGTTACCGTTCCTTTACCTGACACTAGGGGCAGGCTCCTCCACCGACATCTATGTCAAAATGTCCAACAAGTTTACAGTCTGATACAAAAGCCGTTTTGGTCTCCATAGCTAGATAGAGTAGGAGAAGGATTGAATTTTTCTGTGCTTCACTACATCAAATTATTTAAAAACACAATTTTATGTTTAATTTGGTAGCCCATGGAATCAAATGGTGAGCTGTTATCACTTAAGTAAGTAAGTATGGACTGTATGATACATAGAATTTAGATTTTGGTCTCCAAAGGAACACAAAAACATTAATTGTAATTGACAAAAAATTTGACTATTATTCAAATAATTTTACCATATTACACTCTGCAAGTATGCGCTTATTTTGTGTTCCGAATGACACGTAATTCTGCCTCCTCAAGGGCTACACTAGTGTGTATTTTGGTGGCGGATTTGGAAAAAGTCTGACAGCATTGTTGCCAACTTGGGCTGATTGGCACTATATTTAGCAAGTTTGTTCCGACCCATCTAGTGACTTTTTTTCTTTTTCAATATTGCAAATAGTGAAAAATCTAGCAACTATGTTAGGTATTATTGACCACTTTTGGAGGCCATGCTGTGAAAACAGCCCACGCTGCCGGGGGCCGCTCCACCGTACCAAAGCGCTCTCAGACCGGTAGCAGCCGCAACCAGCTGCAGCCACAGCAACACTGGCTCTTTTCATCATAATAATCCTTCACATGTATTTCTACATAATGTAATGATTAGAATAAATGTCATTGGTGCTACGGGGACCTATAGTCAGGACAAAGCACAACTACCGTCATGTCCTCTACATCTATAAACCTCCTCTTTGGTCTTCCTCTGGGCCTCCTACCAATATATTCACTATCTCTCCTCTGGACAAGCCTGAACCATCTCAGTCTGGCCTCCCTGACTTTATCTCCAAAGCCTCTAACACGTGCTGTCCCTCTGATGTCCTCATTCCTGATCCTATCCAATCTGGTCACTCCCATAGAGAACCTCAGCATCTTCATCTCTGCTACCTCCAGCTCTGTCTCCTGTCTTTTCCTCAGTGACACTGTCTCTAGACCAGTGTTTCCCAACCCTGGTCCTCAAGGCCCATTGTCCTGCATGTTTTAGGCCACGTTTACACGTAGCCGGGTATTTACAAAAAAGGATATTTTCCCCTCTACGTTTTCAAAAATATCCTCGTTTACACGGACCCGCATGAAAACGCTGTTAAGGTCATGCCAGCCAATCAGAATCCTGGAAAAAACATCAACAAATGACACGTGTAACTTCCAGTTAAGGCTGATTTATGGTCCCGCGTTAAATCGACGCAGAACCTAGGGCGTAGGGTACGCGGCAACGCACACCGTACGGCGCGCATTGCCGCGTACCCTACGCCGTAGGCTCTGCGTCGATTTAACGCGGGACCATAATTCAGGCTTTATTTCCAAGACGGAACGAGAGTCTGAGAGAATTTAAAACAGGTAAAATAAAATAAAATATTGACGGTGGCCAAACTAATTGTAAACACAGGTCGCACTCATGACGCTGCTGGGGACGTTTCTGTCGCATAATGTGACGTAAATCTCCGTTTTCCTCCGTTTTCCTCTGTTTAGACGCAAACGTGAAAACAGAGTTTTTGAAAATCTCCACTTTGGCCGGAGTTTTCAGAAATTATCGTTTTTGGGGGCTTTGACCTCCGTTTTCGTGTAAACGAACGGCCAAAACGCATGAAAACTCCTCCGTTTTTGCCCCGTGTAAACGGGGCCTTAGATGTTTCCCTTCATCATCACACCTGATTCTAATTAATGGTCCTAATTAGCTTGTCATCAAGGCCTGCACAATTCTGTTGATGACACAGTCACTTGTATCACGGTGTGCTGAAGCAGGGTTGCATCTAAAACATGCAGGACAGTGGGCCTCGAGGGCCAGGGCTGGGAAACACTGCTCTAGACCAAACAACATTGCTGGTCTCACCACAGTTTTGTACATCTTTCCTTTCATTTTAGTTGAAACTCTTTTATCACACATCACACTTTTCTCCACCCGCTCCATCTCGCCTGCACACGTTTCTTCACCTCTTTTCCACACTCTCCATTGCTCTGAACTGTTGACCCGAAATACTTCAAATCCTCCACCTTCTCTATCTCTTCTCCCTGTAACCTCACTCTTCCACTTGGGTTCTTCTCATTCACACACATATACTCCGTCTTGCTGCGGCTAACCTTCATTCCTCTCCTTTCCAGGGCTCTAGCTTCTCCTCCACCTGTTCCCTGCTCTCACTACAGATCACAATGTCATCTGCAAACATCCTAGTCCATGGTGATTCCTGTCTAACCTCGTCTGTCAGCCTGTCCATCACCATAGCAAACAAGAAGGGGCTCAGGGCTGATCCCTGATGTAGTCCCACTTCCACCTTGAACTCCTCTGTCACACCTACAGCATTCTTCACCACTGTCTTACAGTCCACTTCACACTTGGAATTCTTACAAAAAGAATCAACAAAATAAAGTTCATTTCTAAACACATTTAGAGTTTTTTTTTTCTCCCCCACAACTTTGTTCCTCTCACTTACAGCTTCAATTGCAATAACATACACATTGTAGACGATGTAAATTAGGCGATGATGCCATTGAAGTTTTAAACATGCTGCTGTTTCTGATGAAACAGTAGATTATCAGAGCAACGTTACCAGCACCGGCCAATGGCTTGAATCACTTTCATTTGGTCTGAAGCATGTTTCTGTTTGTAAAGGACCAGTCTTCAATGTACTTTGATTGAATTACTGTCTACAACTTGCTGAATATAGTTTGCCAAAATTACATATCACTCAAAGTATATGTATCAGTCAGTTCATTGACCAGTGCACTAAAATATGAAGTTTTCGTTGTTTTTAGTCTAAATAACTTCTTGTTACTTTCTTATTCTTTTTTGTATTATTGATCAAGGTAACGGATATTTCACCATCATAACTATTGTTATGTGATTTATATTTGAAATGTTTTTAATAATAATTTATAAACATTTTGTATTTTATCAACTTAATATTTGTTTAATACATTCAGGGTGTGGGTGCTGAAGTCATGGGGGAATTTAACACACACTCAGCACCCACAGCTCCCCGGCGGGAATCGAACCCAGGACCTTCTAGCTGTGAGATGGTTGCACTACCAGCTGCACCACCGTGCACCAACACAGTTATTTCAAAAGTTCAACAGGAAGGAAAGGAAACTTTTACATTTGCTGTCATTTACAGTAGATCTCCTTTCATTTTTTCAAAGTGAAAGAGTAATCGTATTAAAAAATAGTGATTATTATGTTTTCCATTAGGCCTGTGTTGAAAAAATCAATTTTCCGATTCTAAATTGATTCTCACATTAATTCCTAAAAATAGATTTGTATGTCTAAAGATTGATTTTTTTTTTTTTTTTTCATCATTACTTCATAACTTTTGGTATTTTTTTTGTTTATGCCCAAAAACGGAATGTTTTGTTGGACACAATAATAACTGGTACCATGTTTTTGCCTTTAAATATGTTTAAAGGTATGAAAACATTTAAGTTTTCAGTTATAATTGCATAAATTGTCTATACTTCATTACTTTACATACTGTCTTGGGGTTACATTTGCATAAAATGCTAAAAACCAAATTCTCAAAAATTAAAAACCTAAAAAGAACGAAAATAGAAAAAACTAAAATGGAATGTGTTAAAAAATAAAAGCGATTTCATACGGCCCTATCTCTGTTTTCTGCCCTGGATCTGTTTGATAATTCTGACCCACATGATGTTTCTGAAAGCAGTTCTATCAGCATTCTGGGAGCTGATTGGTCCTTACAGCATCATTAGCTGCCAATACTTGCTGTTGAATCTCAATATGATACCAGTATTATTATGTTGCAGAACTACAGCGTCATATAATTCATGCAACAGCTCAAATAACATGTTCAATAACACTAACCCAAATAAATATCGGAATCGAATCGGATCGAATCAAATCGGAATCAAATCAATTCTTGACATCTGAATCGATCCCCAGATCCATGATTGAGCAGCCCAGTGGAAGCACTGTGGTCCAGTTTTGAAGCGGTTTTGAGGTTTTTTCCATCCATCTCAGGTTTCACCAAGAATGTTGCAAAAATGGAGCACTTGTATTTCTTTGGTTACGAATTCACCCGGACGTTTCTGGATCGCACCTGACTACCACGGTTGTTCTGCTCATTTAGGGTGCTTTCACACTTGTCCCGTTTGGAGCAGTTGTTCCGAAACAGGGAGCGTTTCCCCCTAAAGATCGGTTTGTTTGGTATATGTGAACACAGCAATCGCACTCGGATGTGGGACAAAACAAGCGAGCCGAGATCGCGTAGGAGAGGTGGTCTCGGCTCGCTTCCATTCCAGACCTGGAGCTGTTCGTTTGCAGTGAGAACATAATCCACGCAGCAACCGATTAACCACAGAAACAAACTAGCCACACTCACTTACGATACTCCATAGTTGTTGTTGTTTTTCCCGGGGTACAGAAGAGGAAGCTCCTTCCGCGTTCATCTCTGACCAATGACAGAACAGTTGGTTCGCTAATGGCATTTGTCAACAGCTTTGAACCGCTACAGACGGTTGCCTTGTGAACACAAGCGCCACAAACGAAAAACAAAACAACTGTATCGATTTAGCCCCTGAAGTGGAACAAAACAAACGGGCCACAGGTCTGAAAGCACCCTTAGATATGTAAATCTCACCATATAATCTTCTCCCTGGAAAGTGTCGGCAGATCATAAGAGATGTAGATCATACTTCTAAACTGAAGCTCTTCTGGTACTGGGTTCACGTCTTCTCTAAAACCATTATTTACCCGCAGCATCTACAGGTCAACCCAAAGTAGACGAATGAGCAGGAGCTCCCTCGTGGTGTTTCATTTGTTATTTCAACAATTCAAGAGTCTGCTTTTCTGAGGTATGTTCAGACAGCTAGCCACGGTCAGCTCTTCCAGGTTGGGGCATGGAAGCATCTGTGGGTGAGCCAGATGTGGCCCGTTGGTCAGAGTCCACACCTCAACCCTACAGAATAATGGTACAAAGGTCCTTGTTACTGTTGAGCAGCTCTGATCCAGATGCACCGGAAGGACACAGGTGTAACAGGCATAACAGGCATTGCATCCAAACACACAATCTTTTGTTGTTAAAGGTTAAGAGGACACGAGAGGAGCAGATGTGACCTTTTCTGAGATTCAGCACGAGGGAGAAGTATCCTTTATGCTGTGATTGAAATCAGAGTGAAATGTTGTAATCAAAAGAGAAAGAGGGCCGATTACAAAAGGCAGTTAGGGAACAGATTTCCTGAAGAGTTAATGATTAGTTTGTACTTTTCTGATTTCAGGCTAATCATGCCTGTATACAGAATCAGAGCACAAAATACTTCCACTCCTTTGTTCCACGTCTTTGTTCCAGCATCATTTGTTGAACGTTATGTGTTGAGATGAAATCAAGGTCTTTCATTTGTGGTGGGAGTGACCTCTCTGCTGGTGTGTTCCATTTATTCCTGCTTCACAGCCAGTTGCAAGCAGAATTTGCAGTTTAGAAAAAAACCTGTAAATTCTGATTCTCAGAATACTGTAAAACTTTGGTCCATCCTTCCTAAATGAATATGTGGGTTCTGGACCTTCTTGCTCTAACATGGCTTTCCACGGACAACCGCACATTGTTTAAAAGTCACTGACATGCTGCTGCCACTCACGTGCTTCACAGCTGAGATGCTGCTCCAAGGCCTGCAGGCTTTCCCCCCAAACTTAGCAATGATCTTTTGGATCCAACAGGTCATTTCAGTCTGGTACACGACAACACACTCCTCAAATTAAAAAGTTTGCACAGTTTGGACGCTCCCTTAGAGATAGGGTGAGGAGTTCGGTCACCCGGGAGGAGCTCGGAGTCGAGCCGCTGCTCCTCCACATTGAGAGGAGTCAGCTGAGGTGGCTTGGGCATCTGTACCGGATCCTCCTGGACGCCTCCCTAGGGAGGTGTTCCAGGCATGTCCCTCCTCCCTAGGGAGGAGTTCCAGGCATGTCCCTCCGGGAGGAGACCCCAGGGAAGACCCAGGACACACTGGTGAGACTACAGCCAGTGCGTTTACATGGGAAGTTTAATTCCTTTTTAATTCACAATTAAAATTAAATCTGATTTAAAATGAGTAAAAATTACCATGTAAACACCTAATTCCAAATGAAAATGGCCATTCCAAATTAAACTAAAAGGAGACCTATTATGAAAAACACATTTTCTCTTGCTTTAACATATATAAAGTGGTCTCCCCTCAGCCTGCCAACTCAAAGAAGGACGAAAGCAACCAAATTCTGCAGTGTCTGTACAGTCGCCCGGATGAGCCGTCCAGTGTGATGTGGCTTCTAAGAGCCGTTCAGATTCTGCTCCCGTCGTTACATAATGGCGATTTTTGCCGATCAAACGTGTTTTCCATGTAAACCTCAATTCAGAATTACTATTTCCATGTAAACTCAAAGGAAAATATTTTATTTCGGAATGATTTAATTTCGGAATAATTAATTCCGAATTAAAAAACATAATGTAACCTAGCCAGTATGTCTCTCGGCTGGCCTGGGAACGTCTCGGACTCCCCTCGGAAGAGCTGGAGGAAATGTCTGGGGTGAGGGAAGTCTGGGCATCTCTGTTGAGGCTGCTGCCCCCGCGACCCGGTTCTGTATAAGCAGTAGAAGATGGATGGATGGACAGTGCAAACTTTAATTTGACCTTTTTTTTCTTTCTCTTTTTTTGTGATGGTAATTATAAAGGAGTGACTTTCTCTGAGCTGATGTTGGTACAGAACATTTTACTGCTGAATACAGTACTAACACAGTGTGGCTCAAGCCCAGGACGAATGGAGGAGGCCCTGCATGGGTTTTACGTTAAACATTGTTATAGTTTGTGTTTGGATGTGTGGTATAAAATGTCCTATGTTGGACGACTTAAATTTCAAACAACATGAATTAATGTCTGACTGCTACTTCCTGTCCACCAGGAAGTGGCACAGGTCTCTCAGTCACCAGCATCTGGCTGGTGTGAGCATCTTCTGGTTTGGCCTTGTACTGGGTCACGTCCCTCAGAACTGCTCTGCTGCCTCTCCACATGGGTTTAGGAACTGATTCCAAACTGGTCAAGACTAGTAGCCTGGAGAAAAACAGAACTGTTTTAAGCAGCGTCCTTGACCTAACTCCAACCTTTTCTTATACCACATTTGTGTCTTGGGATGTTGGGTTGGGGTTTGCCAGCTGCCAGGTTTGGGACATTTACAACTCTGTGTCCCATCACAGTGGTTGATCAGATTGATCTCTGGACTTTAACTACCAAAACCTTGATAGACTTTTTTTATTTTTCGTGCATTCTGATGTAGGTTTCCGTATTATATCATTGTCCTGCCATTAGCATGAACGACTTTGAACCTGTCAGATAGATAAGATTTAAACCAGCTCATTGCTGTCCCTTTCCTCAAAACAACATGCTCTAACCTGTGCAGTAAGACGCTGATCTAGAGTGTCAAAAGCAGCACTGAGGTCCAGTAGAACCAGTATGGACACTAATCCCATAACTGAGGCCATAAGAAGGTCATTTGTGACTCGAACCAGTGCTGTCTCTGTGCTATGATGCATTCTGAACCATGACTGAAAAACTTCAACTAGATAATTTCTATACAAATGGTCATCGTGGTGGGGGGCATCTGCTGCCAAACTGAAATGACAGAAACACAGGAAAACACAAAACGGGCACACAAGCCTTTGAAATCTATAAGAGAGAAAATAGAAAAACAGACACGAGAACAGGCAGAGACACAAACAGCAACCATTTCAGGTCTCTGAGACTGAATCAAAGCTAGGCTACTGCGATTATCTGTCCCCCAAAACTGTAGAGTGAGTATGTAGGTGAGTGAGCAGGTATGTATGTCTATGTAGCTGTGTGTGTAAAGTTAAAACAAGATTTTACCTGAACTGCAACTAGAGTGGAGGAGGGAGGGCACAATCATGCTACCTGAGAGACCAGAAGTCGACAAGGAAGAAACTCGAACCCAGGCCACCAGCCGCCCCACGGAGGGCCCCCCCGCCACCAAGCCCCGCCCCTCCCAGCAGGCGACAGAGGGAAACCCCGGGCGAGGCCCCTTGGATCACGGGAGGAAGCAGCCAGGGAACCCACAATGATGGACCAGGACCCAGCTGAGCACCAGCCACCCAGCATAGGCCGATCGCGGGGCCAAGAGGTCCACGCCCTACAGGCCAACAATCTCCCCCACCAGGTAGCACGGCAAGCCCATAACCGGGTCCGGCTATCAGTCCCTCCCATGGTCCCCCTGCCCCAGGCCGAATGCAGGAAACATGGGTGGAAGACCTCATTCCTGCCCCCTGGTGATGGATGAATGTGGTTAAAACAGGGAAGGGGAGGTCAGGCCACTATGTGCCTTTGCCAGCAACCACATCTGACCTGCCCTCCGAAGAACCCTATGTGCAAGTGTCCTTGTGAGGTGTACCTTTGTTGAGTGTAGAGATGTCTAAGATATTATTACACATTGAGGAGCAAGCAGTCCTCTTTATCTACCAGACCTAATAGTGCCTCATGTTCCTAACAGAGCTCTCCATTCTCATAGGTCAGGTTTACTCGTAGTTCCTAGAGTATCCAAATGTAGATGTAGAGGGCGGGCCTTCTGCTACCAGGCACCATTACTATGGAACCAACTTCCTATCTGGGTTAAGGAGGCTGACACCACCTCCACCTTTAAAACCAAACTTCAAACCTTTCTGTTTAGTTTAACCTCTAGTTAGTGTTTAGTAAACCTAGTTAGTGTTTAGTAAACCTGTAGTTAGTGTTAATAAACCTCTAGTTAGTGTTTAGTAAACCTGTAGTTAGTATCAGTAAACCTCTAGTTATTGTTTAGTAAACTTATAGTTAGTGTTTAGTAGGGGTGTAACAATATATCGTGCCACGAAATTTTGCGATACAAAAACGTCACAATACGTGTCGTGGAGGTGACAAAGTGTATCACGATATTGGGTTATTAATATGAATCTATTGTGTTGACTAGTAACGCGCATCCGACCACGCGTGCTGACCGCGCCTCGACCCGCAGACCAAAATCTTACTCCGCTCATAAGAAACTAGTACCGTTTTGCGGTCCCGATCACGGGACTCTTGGGGGGTTTTGAGCTCTGAACTTTTAAGTCTGGTGTAGAGTTAAGCCTTACCTTATTAAATTAAACCTTTTTCGGGTCGTGAGTAGGATAAACACGGGACAACTTCTGCGTGAGTTCGAGTTTACTTTAATGTCCCTCAACAGCGTAGGATTTTAGAACATCAACACAGCACCTAGTGTTGTATCACTCCGCCTAATCTAAAACATACTAATCACTACAGATAAACTGACTAGTGTCATTATAGTCCCTGATTTACATCAGAATATAAAGAATATATTTATGAAATAATGAACCCTGAATCACCAAAATAACCTTCTTAACAAAAATAAATCTCCTCTTACACTTATAAGGTGAGCATGAATCAATCTTTTTCATGATGTAAAATTGTATGTATTTATTTACTTTTATTTATTTATTTATTTAATTTTAGTTGTTAAATTTCTGTAAAAGAAAAGTCAAATCATACATGAGAGAAACTATTCAGTTTGTGGCAAAATATTTTTACTTGTATGAAACTGAAGATGCATAATGCAAACCTGACATTTACTTTTAGTTCAGTTTGTGGAAAATGGTTGGCCTGGCTTTCTCTTTAAAACTTAAACAGTTATAAAGCATTACAAACTGTAACAATAGGGCAAATGCACAGCATTGTTTTGTATTTTGTGTCTTTCAAATAAAAGACAATTTTTTCCAGTCATATGTTCCTCATGCAAGGTTGTTAAAAAAATACTGCTATAATATCGTATCGTTATCGTGACCTCAATATCGTGTATCGTACCGTATCGTGAGATTAGTGTATCATTACACCCCTAGTGTAAACTCTAGTGTTTTAGTGCGAGTAGTCATAGCTGCAGCTGCATGCTGATCTGCAGCTTGTTGAACTTCATCTTTTAACAACCCTTTACAGACTGATTTACAGCAACAATTGCTACGCCAACAACAATACTGGTATCTTTCCCTGATGGCACTGTTATAATACAACCTAATGCTCCTGACTAGAAAACTACTAAACGCCTACTTTTATGGAAGGTATGGAAGTACACTTGCTGGTGATCCGTTCAAGCCTAGTACGAACCTGTTGATTCACCCACTGCAAATTGTACCATAAAACTACACCACTACACCCACTTTGGTGGCATTATTCCACAGCATGACGTTTGAATGAGTCCGATTTTACAACTTTTATTACAAAGTCCTACATAAAGTACTGCTGTGTGCTCTAGGAGCGGACACATCTTTGTTGTCACAGTGAAAGGGTTAAACCTGTGAACGTGTGAGCCGATCTCTCTGCGGTTCTTTAGCTCCGAGTCATGCCTCTCCCTTTCATTAGCCACATCCGGCACGCTGGAGGACAGCAAATTGAGCTGAACTAATTACAATTTAACAAAAGCATAATTGGACATTTTTCGCTTGTCGTACAAAGAGAGACAGATGGGTTTGTAATTACATTACGATTCTGACATCGCGGCTGCAACTTACAGCAAACAAACTCCTCGTGTCCTTCATGGACGCTGGCGAGGAGTGGCCGGCGTTCAAAAACAATTTGGTGTCGGTTTCAACAATCAGTCAGTGCCGGCGCTGAAATAAATCAGGACTAATTGACCTCATTTAGCAAAATGGGAATTTATGGACTGAAGCTAACATATTTAAAAGAGGAAGCTGCAGAGTGATCATGGAAGGAAGAGTCTATCTGGTCCGTGTTGACTGCAGAATAAAGTGGATGCCCGAGCAGACGGCATCAGTCACATTTACAGCAACACTTCCTAAACAGTCGGGACACTGTGTAAAATCGGAAAAGCATTTTATTCAGAGTAGAACACAGACAATATATCACTTTTAAATTGAGATATTTACAGTCTCCATAGTAAAATGAAGAGCGGTTCACCAATAGAATAATGTTCAAGCGTAAAACTGCAAAGATTTTGAATACATCATCATCCACACTACATAATATTATCAATTAAAAAACATCTTGAGTCTCTGTGCATCAGGGATAAGGCCAGAAATCGCTCCCTGCACATAATAAATTATTCTGTAATGAAAATCAGTGAAAGCACTAATTTCAAAATCGCTTTAAAAAAAATCCTCATCTAAGAAAATTCAAAAAACTAGCAGGCTAAAAAGAGGAGAAACACAATTCAGTCTTAGCTTTGATGTTTCATCATCATTAATACTTTTCCAGAGGAAAAACTACACTCGATAAATGTAATCCCAAATCTCTTTTACAAATTAAAATCATTTTTGACCTTGTGGCTCATTTTTTCAGTGCCAGCAGCGTACAAAAGTCAGACTAATTACAACCATATTGAGCAAACCTTCAACATTTTCTGCATTCTGATTGGACAATAACTGAAGTTATACCAAGGTCTGTGTGAATACTCGATTCTGATTGTGTTAATGGACACCTAGAAAACAAGTTCGGTCAAATAGCCTGATATCTTTAATATCATTGCGCTGGATCAACTGCCAGGTGGTAACCACGGCAACGGAGATTCAGAGAAGAAGAGCCGGCTATCGCAGGACGGCGACATGAGTGATTTTGTAATTTCTTTTAATATATTTGGTGAATTTAACAATTTTGATGACTGGGATGCAGAAGAGGAGAGAAAAGAAAATAACCAAGCGGAGCTGAGCGGACTAGAATATCCCCCGTTGCTAAGTCGTATCTCAGGTCCGTCCTGGTTACTGGAGAAGTCAATACTGTGTCCATTAAGGACCTTATGGGATGGTAGTGATTGTTCCAGGTATTAGTCAGACCCTCAGATGTTACCAAAGAAACTGAGTTATGGCTTGTTAAAAAAACTTTGTAATTTACCAGGTTACAACGGCTCCAGACGAGAGATTAAATAGTCCGCTCAGTCGCTCAACTGTGGCATGTTATAAAACTAATAATTTCAACTGAAAACACATTAAAGCATGAATAACTGATTCAATATTTATGTTTTTTGGTAAGTGACCATGGTATAAGCAGGATAATGCCTTACATTAACATAAATATATGGACTTCACGGAGGCAAACCGTTCACGCCCCCGCATCGTCCATATATTCATGTTAATGGACACCTCGCCGGGCATTATTCCTTACTTATGTCAATTTGTGAACTTCTTGATAGTTTCTATTGGCGGGGAAGATTCCACAGAAGAGTCAGTAACTGAAATCCATCTAGTCATTCCTGAGATCCGACCTTGTACAAACACCCACAGCTGTTCCACAGATTATCAAATAAAATGTTATACTTTTTTTATACTTTGATAGCTGAAAAAATATCAGTTACACAGGTATGACTAAATCTGCCAAAGTGGCCAAAATGTAAAGTTTATTGAAACATTCCTCAACATCGCCTAAAAACTCTGTTACAGAAAAGGAAAATCTAACTTGGTACAATAAATCTTGAGAGGTTTTAGGTTGGTTTCCTAGATTGTTTTAGCTTTTTACCTCTTTTATCTCTTTAAGTGGATTACTTTACGTTGTTTTATGCTCTCTTTATTAACTCTGCGCTGGTAGTATGTGTATTCAGTTTTACACTTCTTCTGTAATTGCACATACATTACCTTCATTTTGTTGCCACGTTTATTCAAATACACCTACTAGTTACTGAGATATACTTATTTGAAACTGTCTCAGTCAGTTAAGAGCCCTAAAGAATAAGTCAAACTCCATTAACCTCTGTGTTAAAATGTCGAACGTTACAACAAAAGTAAACATACTTAAAGCCTGGTACAAAAAGCTGTTTTGTTCTCTGTGGCTACATTTCCCTTCCATCCGAAAGTTAAAATGTTCAGGGGTGAATTTTAATGTCATCCTGTAAAATTAGCGTATTTTTCACACTATATTGTGCACTTAAAAGCCTTTAATTTTCTCAAAAACCGGCAGTGCGCCTTATATATGAAGATAGTTTTAAAAGAGGCCATTCATTGAAGGTGCGCCCTCTAATACGATGCGCCTTATGGTGCGGAAAATACAGTATATAAAACCACAGATGTAGGCCTGTTTTAGTGAAGCTAAAGGAGAGCCAGCTAAATTCCTATGAGCAGGCCGGCCACTCGTTCCAGACCCCCCACCACCTCCGAGCCCAGTCACCTTAACCCGGGGCCAGGCAGGCTGCCCACGGCTTGCGGCTTGCGGCTGACTAGCTGCAGTATCTCCAGCAGACCTCCTTTCAGCTTCCATTTCAATAGCAACCTCTTCAACAAGAATTGATGTGTAGATTTATTGAGAAGTAATGAAAGGTAGAGGGCTGCATTGGGATTGGGTCCTGCCGTGTCCCGCGGGACCCAACGCAAATCTGGCGGGAACGGGCAGTTTGAATTTTGCTGCGGGCGGCTAAAAAAACACTGCAGATCGGGATGTAGTTTAGCGACCAGATGGAAATCAATGACGTGGAAAAGAACCTCAAACAAGATCTTTACAAAACAAAGGCAAAGCTAGTCAAGTCAGATATTTTGGAGAAACTGCGTTTAGTGTCTGTGGAGCAGTCGGTCAGCAGCATTCTCTTCCTCCACAGCAATGTCCTCTTCCTCCACACATTAGGTGTGAATCACCTAATGTGATTCATTCGTTAAATTCATTAGTTTCGTTCATTAACTTTGTTTATTTTATGTTATTTATTAGTGTTATTTGAGCCACCCACAGCCTACTCTCGTTGCTATAACCTCAATCACATAATTGGTGCAGCGCAAAGGCGAAATAGCTTGTGTGATGATGACAATGGTGGATTTGCTACTTTCGGTCAGGTGGCCTATGAACTGTCAATTATCCATCAAGCTCCACAATGATCATGTTAACATTAAATCAGATATTTGTCTGGGACATTTCTCTTGGGGGACGGGAGAAGACACAAAATCAATGCATCTCTATTATGGTGCGGGCATAAAGTCTCAGAGTTTTGCGGGTGCGGGCGGGAGTGGATATAAACACTGTGGGAGCGGGCAGGAATGTAACACACATGTTTCGGGCGGTAATGGTCAGAAATTCAACGTGAGCAGACGGGAGCGGGATGAAGAAAACAGTCCCGCGCAGGGCTCTAATGTAAGGTAAATATAAGGTCATAGGACATCATAGGTCAGCATGAGCTAAGATCAGCTAACATGGCTGGTTTGTGAGGTGAGTTCATGAGTGACGACTGCATTCTAGTCTGTGTTGTTAAGCAGCTAGCTGGCATCACTTTAGCTATCACTTTATTCAACTCATTTACAATCACTCAGAATATCGTTCAGTTGTAACTAAAACAGAAAAATACAAAATCCACAAATAAAAAGTGGAGGAGGTAAGCTTCGTACTACGTCCTGTTCTCTGATTGGTTCATCGTTGCCAGAGATAGCAGACACCTGAAGTTAGTGTGAGGTTGGAACAATGTTGTATTCCAACATTTGATTATAATACAGATTTGAAAATTTAGTTTATGCTAAAAACCTAGCTGTAGCAGGGCGAGTGATACGGGGGCCCGACCGACAGGACAGAGAGGACACAGGGTTTCAGTGCAGAACTCCTTTATTTCCCAAACACCCAGGACACACGTGCTTCGGCTTCAGCAGCCTCTCCAACAGCAGCCCAGAGCTTCTTCTTCTTCTTCTTCTTTGCGTTTTTTGGCGGCAGCAGCCCAGAGCTCCTGTGCAGCCATGCCTTATGAAGGCAGGCAGGGTAGAGAGGTTGATGGGACACACCTGTGACCCATCACCTGAGTGGCTGCTGCTCCTCCACCCTGCCACACAGGCGTTGGCTTGATGTCAAATTAAAGTAAGGTAACACTGGCTAGATGCTGGATGATGGTTGCTTGCTTGTGCTATATAATTAGTTATCTAACAGTCTCTGACGTTGCAAAGTGTATCAAACCAAGGACCAACTTTGTCAGCTGAACGGTTCGACTATCAATCAAGCGGAGCGGCTTCGTCGCTACCAAAGTGCCTAAAATACACAACAGATTTCTGAGTGCACTGTACCACATAAAACTGGTTCAGGGTCAGTAAGCACAACAAAATTCATACATTAGACGCACTTGATTACATGCTGCGCTGCCAATTCTTGAGAAAAATCAAGGATTTTAAGTGCGCCTTATAGTCCAGAAAATACGGTATGAATTGAGACCTAATGGACCATTAACACTCTAGTATAAAAGGTAGTGAAGTTAAAATAGTTAGCTTGTAGTTGTGAGGTCAATCAACTGCCAGGCTTCTCATTCTGCCCATTTGCAACAGTAAACTTTATATAGCCTTCACTTGCTTTTCCAGGGGTTTACCACCCTGTCAGTTTGTTATTTATATATTCTGACAATGTCTATGCTTTTAGTTTGAATGATGAGAAAATCTCATCCAAATCAAAATGAAACTCTTCAAGCCAAACTTCAATTGAAATTTGACATCATCCTCTGGCTAACATAAATGGATTGGATTTTAATCGCTCTTTAATCCCAGTGATGTGATTTTAGTCAAGGAAGTCAATCGTAAAAATATGATTACTTTACCCAGAACAAAACTAAATCTCAAAGATTTGCCGGTCACAAGCTTTGAAGACGAAATGAATAGTCCAAATGTCCCCCAGAATTAATTTGTGTTCAGTTGTAAACAAATCTGTGTACTTGTTGTTTTTGGGGATTGGACCATGATCATGTTGAAGTTTAGTTGAAGTTGCATCTGTAATACAGTCTGTTGGAAGTGGAAGAGTGATTTTACATTTATTGTCATTTAAAAAGCTGGACACCTTCCCTGCCAGATCCTGAACGTCTTCAGTGCCACAACCCTCTGTTCAGAGGTGGTGTTGATGGTGCCTGACCATTTCTCCAAGGCAGCTCACTTCATCACCCACTTCTTCACATCTCAAAACAGGCCAACACTCGTTTCTTTTTCTTGATTGTGTCAGATGGGGTTTCAGATGAAGGTTCTGGGGGCCAAAGCTGAGCCTGTTCTATTCAGTGCGTTTACATGGGAAGTTTAATTCCTCTTTAATTCAGAATTTAAATTAAATCCAATTTAAAATGAGTAAAAATTACCATGTAAACACCTAATTCCGAATGTAAATGACTATTCCGAATTAAACTTAATTTCCGAAGTGGCTGGTTTATTCCGATTTTAAATCCCAATAGAATAATTCCACGATCATGTATACACTCATTCCGCTTTAAATTAATTCCGGTCTTTCCCTTGCCCGTCTGTCGCGATGACGCTTATATTCTGCGCTGCGCTTTCGAAACAAAGTTTCAAGATGGCAGCACGCAGTAAACGGTGGTCAAGAGCAGAGACGATTTATTTAATAAATAGCTTGGAGGACCTGGAAATAATTACAAGCACAGATGGCAGGAAACATAAAAATTGTGAGCTTTTCAAAGTTGTAGCAGCTATGACCTTTAAGTTTGTTTTTCTTCCGGTTGGCGTCATTTCCGGTAGACGTAACTTCCGGTCCGCCTCCCTATCCAATCAGAACCCTTCCCTTCCCAGACCTTAAGCAGAATTGGATAAAGCCGATCAAACGTGTTTTCCATGTAAACCTCAATTCGGAATTACTATTTCCATGTAAACTCAAAGGAAAATAGTTTAATGCGGAATAATTAATTCCGAATTAAAAAACATCATGTAACCGTGGCCATTGTCTGTCCAATGGACCGGTGGAACAGACCGAGCAGAATATAGAGTCTTCCCTCTGGTGTGTTGGAGCTCTGATTTTCTCTTATGATTCCTTCTCTACTGCCACTACAGGTTGGTCCTGCTGAACCCTCCTTGGACTACCAACAGCTGCTCTCCCCCCTCTCAACAGCATGAAATAACTGACCATCTACTGCTGAAGATCATGCTTGATGATCGTACCAAAGCTGTCCTCTTCCATTTCTGCGTGTCCCCAAGAAGCAGCATTCAGTTTTCAAAGCTGACTCCAGTGTGAGGGTAGGGGAAGTTGCAGCTCCTCAAATGACCACTAGGGGATGTCTCCAAAAGCAAGTCATTCTCCATTTATTTCCACGTTGAAATATTCGCCTTTAGAGCAGAAATAAACAGATTTATAACCAAGTACAAAAATCAGTTTGGTCTCCATGGCTGTCCTCCACATGCATGACACCTGTAGTTTTGTGATATATAAAAACACATTAATGCAAAATTAGGAGTGTTTTTGAGTAACAGTTATATTGTATGCTGTTAAATACAATGGCTAGCTGTCATCACTTTAACTATTTAGCAATTTAAATGAACTAAACTTATGAGTAATATACGGTAGAGTATCACGCATCGTCTCAACTCGACTCGCCTTGCCTTCGTTTCAGAAGTAGGAGGTTGGACCGAAGCTGCTGTGACGTATTTGATTGTGTGATCTAAACAAAGAAGACAACAACACTAAAGATGTAGAACCTGGAGGAGATGATATATGTGCTGCTGAGTCTGTGGCTTGTGTTCGATATCAAGTTAAAAAATGAGAATGAGAGAAGCTTCAAGCAGCTACGCTTTTTTTTTAATTTAGTTTGTCTCTGCGCTGCTGAAAAGTCAGCTGGAGCCGTGAGCAGCTATGAAGAGACAGAGCTCCTGGTAGATCTGGTCGTTCCTTTTCGCCCGTCTACATCCCTTTTTAATTCTCTCCTCAGCCACCAGGTTTATGAACATCTGCACCTCAGAGTTGGATCACCAAACAGACTTTTGTGCTGCCATTGCCTGTCGAATAAAATGAACAAGAAGCCGCCGTCAGAGTCGCTCTTTCGCTGATTTCCACATCCTGACTCGGACGTCTGACTCCAACCCCCCGACCAATCGGTGGCCTGTAGTGAGATGATGTCAGATACAGCCGACTCAGCCGCTTAGAACCAGAGGTGTCAAGTAACGAAGTACAAATACTTTGTTACCTTACTTAAGTAGAAATTTTGGTTATCTATACTTCACTGGAGTAATTATTTTTCAGACGACTTTTTACTTTTACTCCTTACATTTTCACGCAATTATCTGTACTTTTTACTCCTTACATTTTAAAAACAGCCTCGTTACTCTATTTCATTTCGGTCTTTAAAAAAAAAACTATCCCGTTAAATTGCGCCATCCGGATAAAGTGAATTTGGTTGTGGTTGTAGCACAATGAATGATGTTCTGGTCCAGTTTTGTTCTTACATCCGTTCCCTCAGATTCCTGCAACTAAACTTGGATGTACATTCCAATAAAGGTTAGGATAAATGATAACATGCCTCTGAAGTTTGACTTTTTGCACCATTACAATACTTATAGGCAACTACTCATCATATCTCCTGCTCTCTGAAACACATGTTAATGCTCAATAGTACACAAATATGGTTCTTTAATATATTTACATTATACTAAGATGCATTCATTTTCAATGGCTTTTGACCTTAATGGCTTTTTTTCCTCCTTACATTACTTTTACTTTTATACTTTAATTAGTTTTGAAACCAGTACTTTTATACTTTTATTTGAGTAAAAAACTTGAGTTGATACTTCAACGTCTACAGGAGTATTTTTAAACTCTAGTATCTATACTTCTACCTGAGTAATAAATGTGAATACTTTTGACACCTCTGCTTAGAACCTCGGCAGAGGAGATACAGGAAAGTATCTACTCTGCACGTTAGACCCCTAGTGGGAAAGAACCAAAGTCGAGTCTTCTGCTGGACCTGAGCTGCATCAGGACTGAGCTCTGCTAGGAAGGAACCCCGAATGAGCTCCCCAGGGGTGCTAAAGACGCTCAGCTAGTGCAGGGCAGCTGGTTCTGACTGCGGTCCGCTTGTCAAGCATCCATTCAGAGCTGGTTGGAGCTCCAGCAGTACTTTTCCACATAAAAATATGAAATAAAAATATATAAGCAGAGTTTTCCTCAGAAAGCTGGAGGTGTCATCAGAGGGGGGCTGTCCATTCTCTTTATTGCAGTCTGTGGTGACAATCCAGACACAGAGAGAAGGTGGGAGAGACGGACTGGAATGTCATCAATCAAAGCAGCTGATTGGAGCATCTAAAAAGACTTGTTCGTACTTAGATGTGTGGCAGCATTTCAGGCGCTCTGATTAGAATCCCAGAATTGTAAATTATGGCTAATTAGGCTGTCATGGGTTCATTAAGGGCTTCAGCAACTCAGCTCTTACTCACCTGCATGTATATAAAAAACTCATTAGCCCCTTTGTCTGAGGCACAGTGCGCATTAATTGCCATTGATGCCCCAGCTCTCCAGGCGGGGGCCTTTCCAGACTCGTTTGCACAGCATAGTTAGCATCATGAAAGTCCTTTGAGAACAAGATTCTTTTTTTCCACCTGACTTTTTCATCTTGTGTTCTGTTTAAACAGGTATAACACGACTAAAAGAAAAAGTCATATGTTAATACGAAGTACTACTTTACTGCTTCCACAGGATCTATGAGTGTAGTCTTCAGCCACATGCTGTTAATCATCAGCCCCTTGATGAACTGATCATCAGCAGGTGTGCTGCAGTCTTCTATAATAGCAGATGTTTTGGCAGTTTGCTGGTCTGGAAAGAGGGAAAGACATCAGCATTTATGCAATTATGGCTCCACATCCTGCTGCAGGCGACTCAAGTACGACGCCACTTCTTTGTTTGTATAATGTTTCTGGTGTTGGTCATTTGATGGGTTTGGGCAGCACTACTGTATGGTCAGGTTTGGACTAGGGATGCCCCGATACCATTTACGTACGAGTACGAGTACACGTATTTTAATTTGTGTACTTGCCGATACCGAGTATCGATACGATACTAAACAAAAATAACTGGGCTAAAAATACAATGAAAAATGCAATGAATTGGAAGACAGGTTTTATTTGCAAAAGATACATTCAATAAAAATAAATAAAATGAGTAGAATAACTATTTTAAACAAAAAATACTGTCTTCACATTTAAGAAAATATCAAACATATAACATATCAATGAAACATCATATCGCGGCTCGAGTGCGTCGAGAAGACGGGGGAAATCCTTCGTCTTCTACAACTGACAGTGGCTGGTCATCCAGCGCTAGATAATGGTTCATTTTTATTCTACTTTATTATTTTATATGATTTTCAACGTCTTGCTGCTCAGTTGTCCTGCAATTGCCCCTCGGGGATTAATAAAGTTTTCTGAATCTGAATCTGAATCTGAAGAGCCTCCGTTATTTTAACGGCCCGGGGGTCGTCTCTTGCCATTGTCTGTCTCTTTTGCAGAACCTGAGCTAATGTTTGCTGTTGTGGTCTTGCAGTAGCATTAGCAAACTCTGTATACATTATACATTACAGTATTAAACAACGTATTCTCCTTTCCTCCTCTTGACACCTTAGCAGCACGTAGCTTGCAGTCTGTCTTGCTTCTGTCGTTGTCCCTTATTTTGAAATATGTCCACACTGCTGAAATCCCACTTGCATTAATTGTCGCTATCTTGCCTGAAACGGCGCTGCCAGTCTCACTCACGGGCATCACTCTCTTCTCACAACCACGCTAACTGCGGCTCAACATCTCCCCCTAGAGTCACAAATCAGTAACTACAACAACAATGAAGTGGTATCGGTGCTGGGTATCGGAGAATTTTTGCGAGTACAAGTATATGAGAGCAGTATCGGCATCCCTAGTTTGGACAATTTTACAGGGGATTGCCAGAAAAACATCATGCAACTTTACTTCTACAGTATATCAGATTTAGACAACGCTCAGAGGTACTAGGGTAGGTACTGGATCCAGGAGAGAAGAAGTTGTTTTAAAAATATTTAGGTATGGCCACTATGCACTGAAAAACAGTTGGGAATCATGGGGAAGTGTGAAGGAAGTCAGGATGAGGAATCAGGAGAACATCATTCTCAGAAGGAAGCAGCAGGAAGATGAATGAGAATCCTTGATAAATTAGTGATGCAGGAATTCTGACCTAAAGGTATTTTAGTGGAGAGCAGAGTACAGGTCAGGATACTATTGCATTTTTAAGGGAGTCAAGGGTTTTTATTTAGAGCTTGAATATAGGTTTTGATATAGAAAGGTTTTGTTGTTTTTTTTTAAACAACCCTATAGACTGTAACTCTGATCTAAACTGGATGACAACTGCTGTAAGACAAGAAGAAGAAGGAAGCATAATGGTACTCAGTTTGAAATCCATGAGAATTAGATGGGAGTCAATTGTTCCCCAGTATCAGTTATCCAGGGACCAGAGTTCAGACACCTGCTGCTTTCAGCTCCTTAGAAAAACGTTGGCAGATCCTGAACTCTCTGTTTTATACAGTAGAGGTTATGCCAAAAATGTGTTAAACTATTGCATCTTTTCCATTATAGGGTTTTCAACTCAACTCAGTTTGACTCTACTAGCCTCGGGCTCAGTCGTTTGCCATTACAGTTTGGTACCACCTCACTGATAGGTCAGCTCCAGTGTCCTCTAGCATGTAACTAATGTAGCTCTGGTTAAATATGATGCTAGAAAAACCACAACATTTCAAGTGTAACCCAGAGTCAAACTTATTTGATGTTGATGGTCTGATTTATGGTGTGATGGTTGGTGGTGTGATGGGTTGTGGTTGCTTCCTGCTTCAGGACCGGGATGACTTGCTGTAATTGATGGAAACATGAATTCTGCTCTCTACCAGGAAATCTTGAAGCAGAACATCTGGTCATCATATTGTGAGATGAAGCTCAAGTGCACTTTGGTTCTGCAGCAGGACAATGATCTGAATAACACCAGCAAGTTCACTTCTAAATGACTCAAAAAAAAATGTTTTGGGTTGGCCTTGTCAAAATGTCTTTAATCTGATTGACATGCTGTAGCGTAACCTTAAACAGGTCTTTCATGTTGGAAAACCCTAACCCAATAGATCAGACATCTGGATATCAAGCTTAGGAGAACCGTCCAATGTGACTGAACCAAAACAACTCTGCAAAGAAGGGCAGAAACAACGTTCCTCCACAGAGGAATGTGATGTTAAAAACCCACAAGTTATTGCAAACACTTGACTGCAGTTGAGTGAAACAACCACTTATCAGGTTTAGGGGGCAATTGCTTTCTCACATGGGATATGAAGAGTCTTAATAAATGAAGTCATCATTTAAAAGCAGAATTTGTACTCAGATTATCTTTGTCTGTCTTATCATAATGCACTCAGTGCGGTAACATGCACATCTAAATTAAGCTATTGGCAACAATCTAGCTAAGGATTAAACCAGACTTTGAGATAAATCCCAGTATACATGCGTGAAAAGACCATCAATTACTGAGTGAGGTGCGTTCGACTCCACGATGCTAGGTGGCGCCACACGCACTTTTGCGTTGGAGTTATTCTGGTTAGTTCTTTGTTGGTCTTCTTTTCCTAGTGTTGATATTCTGGCTTTCACGGTGTTGTCACTTCAAGAAGGGGGAGCGAGGGTTGTGTATACGGAATAACTTGGATATGGAATATTATCTGGCACTAAAAGTTTGATCTCAAGAGCTTCAGTTGGGGTCGGCTACAGCCCGGCTAAGGTGTAAACATGGCTTTTAAAAATTCAGTCAGAATTCAGTCAGATTAAGGCAACAATTCGACTTTCTGTTAGTGCATGTAAACGTACTGACTGTGTGATTCTTGGTCAATGTTCAGACTCCTGTGATAATATGTGACATTTTACACCCTTTTACAGTCTCATTTAAAATTTTTTTAGAGAATGGTGTTAGCCAACACTGAACCATGCAATGGATATCAAAGGTGATGACATCTCAATATTATTCCTATAATTTAGCTTGGAATGATGAAATAAGGCAAGATTTAGTTTCATTTATAACTTTTGTCCTATTCCCTCCAGCAGAACCCCAGTTTTGCGCTATAGGACCTACATTTAATGAGCATAGTTTGGCTCTATGGGTGGTTAAACACGTGTCACTACAGCATCTTTGTTCATTATTTTTTTTCCTCAACAGTTATTTGACTTCTTTGCAGGTCTAATCAATTATACACACAGAATGAAGCCTTCAGGCAAAGGATGCCGACACCAGCAGCAGGGGGGGAAAAGAGACGAGTCATCAGGCATTTATATCTAATGACAGAAATTTCACCCCATGTAGATGCAGCACATCAGCATCTTGACAACATTTTTGTTCCACTTCATTAATTTGCAGAGGCTCCCTTAGCTAGAGAAAACAAAATGGAATTAATTAGGGAAAATACAAGAAACCAAGTTAAGGGATTAATAAAACTGCATGCCTTGTTAATGGACGCCGAGCAAATGACACCATTATTCTTTAAAAAGGCAGGCCAGCTCAGTGTAGCGACTGCACTTTTCTGACTCAATTACAGAGCGAACGCTGCTCTCCGCCGCTCTGAAATGAAGTCTCAATGAGAACATTTAATTAGGAGTTATCACCCAGCAAAAATGTCCATTGAAAGGCATGCTTCCTGTTTTCACTTTGCAACTTTTCTGAACAAGTTTGTTTAATTAGACTTCCATCCTAAAGAACAGATACAATATTTATCAGTCCTTTTCATTACAGAACACTGTCATCAGCAAACGTTTGTGTTCTTCCTCCTCTTTTAATTCTATGGTTTTGTGAAAAAGAATAATACAATACAATTAAAATCTCCTCTGGTACACAGAGGAGTTAAAGGCTTAATGACTTACTTAATGACTACAAGGTGTCCAGGTCTTGTGGCTTCAAAACAAACCCAAACCATCATCCCTCCACCACTGGGCTTGACAGTGGGTATGAGGTGATTCTGCTGTGTTTTAATTTTCTGAAAACATGGTTCTCGACCATGGATTTGCCCACTACAAAAGCCCATTGTGATCAAATTACATATTTTTTTTTTTTTAAACATATTGTCTGATATCTGATATTTGATGCTGTTAATGATTCGATGGAAACATCAGTTCCACTTCTGCTGTTTTTCATTGATTTCTAAAAGCAGCCCATACTCAAACCGAGAGACGTGAGTAATGAAATCCATTTTAGCCTCAGGATGAAGATAATCCTCTAACTGTATGCAATCCACAAACGTGCCGCGGGTTGAACCCACATCACAGGCTTTTTGTTGCTCTCGGGGGCTGATCCCTCCCTCCGAGTCAACCCTATGTACTTCACTTCTGCCTGTAAACACGTTTGTTTCTTAAAAACCACTGGGCAGTAAATCTTGGAAAGGTTAGTCGGGGTCAAGAAGCGATGGAATTAATCAATAAATGATGAGTCAGAGGGTAGAGAGAGAGAGAGCCGCCTTACCTGAGGACAGCGAGACCTTCTTTTAATCTACTCAGGAAAAAAAACCTGCAGAGCTCAATTTAAGACCTAACCCATGAAATTAACACCTCCAGCTCCCGTTTCTCCCACCAAGTAGGATTTCAAGGAATGGGCAGCCTCTTTTAAACTTTTCAAAGTGAGAGAGGCCTCTGACTCCGTTTTGAGAGTCACCGTATGTGCCACCTGTTCCAGCAGGCAGCTCGTGCAATGGGTGGAACATTTAGTTAATTTAAGTTATTAAAAATTCAGTTCCAAAAAAAGTTGGAAAACTGTGTCAAAACAGCAGTTAAAAACAGAATGCAGTGTTTTACCAATCACAAAAATCCATGTTTTATTCACAATCATAATCTTCATTAAAACATCTTTTAAAAAAGGAGTGAACAATCCCTCTCTGACATCGTCCCCACTGTTCCATGGGAGATGCCAGCCGGCCACTTAGTTGGAGCCAGCACCATGAAAAGCTGCAGTTCCTCTACTGACCAATAGGGGCAGGAAGAACCGATGAGTACATCTCTTCTTGCCTCCATGTTAAATTGTTCGAAAGCATGCTCAACAACCATTGCATTTGAGGGAAAGGTCATACTGATTGTCAATTGATAACACCTAGTGCCAATAATCTTACTTCTGAACTGGCGCTCATGTGGAAGTAAGTTTTGTTGCAGTTCCTCGACTGGCCGGCAGAGTCTGGCAGAAATGAGTCAATCTTCACCGACCTCCATGTTAAAATGTCCAACTTTAGAGCAGAAATAAACATATTTACAGCCTGGTTCAAAAAACTATTTTGGTCTCAATACTTTGATTTCACATCCATGACAACTGTGTGAATGTATTTTGTACCACGCCAGGAGACTTTATATCAAGCAACACGCGTGTTTTATATATGATTGATTAGCAGTCGGTTCAGCCAATCGCTAGCTGTTATGACTTCCTCATCCGTACTCGTCATGCCACCCTTCGCGAAGCAACCACCTATTTGTCAAAAGCGGTCTTTAGAAACCAATTGGTCACATGACCTAATGCATCATTCATTGTTTTGTACAGTCTATGGTGCCCACTAATGGTGCTTTTCCACTAGTGCAGGGGTAGGCAATTCCGGTCCTCGAGGGCCGGTGTCCTGCATGTCTTAGATGTTACCCTGCTTCAGCACACCGTGATAAAAGTACCTGTGTCATTAACAGAATTGTGCAGCCCTGGATGACAAGCTGATGACGATGATTAATTAGAATCAGGTGTGTTAAAGCAGGGAAACATCTAAAACATGCAGGACACCGGCCCTCAAGGACCGGAATTGCCTACCTCTGCACTAGTACCTACTCAGCCCGACTCGACTTGCCTCTACTCGGTTTGGTGCTTTCCCACTAGGGGTCGAGGCGTGCCAAGTAGATACTTTTTCTGTATCTAGTCTGATACACGCCACCGATTGGTCAGGGGGTTGGGAGTCAGACGTCTGAGTCAGGAGGCGGAAATCAGCGAAAGAGCGACTCTGACGGCTTCTTGTTCATTTTATTCGACCGACAATGGCATCGCAAAAGTCTGTTTGGTGATCCAACTCTGAGGTGCAGATGTTCATAAACCTGGTGGCTGAGGAGAGAATTAAAAAGGGATCTAGACGGGCGATAAGGAATGACCAGATCTACCAGGAGCTCTGTCACTTCATAGCTGCTCGCTGCTCCAGCTGACTATTCAGCAGCGCCGAGACGAACAAACAAAAAATTAAAAAGTGTTGCCGCTTGAAGCTTCTCTCACTCTCATTTTTTAACTTGGTATCGAACAAGCCACAGACACAGCAGCACATCTATCATCTCCTCCAGGTTCTACATCTTTAGTGTTGTTGTCTTCTTCGTTTAGATCACACAATCAAATACGTCACAGCAGCTTCACTCCAACCTCCTACTTCTGCTCCTGGTGTTGAAATGTTATGGAAAAGAAACTTGGCCGCGTTGAGTCGAGCCGAGCTGAGATGAGTAGAGCCGAGTAGGTGCTAGTGGAAAAGTGCCATAACTGACTATGTTACTAATGTGACTGTTTTTCACCTCAAGGTGTCAGTATTGAGTCAGAAATCTGCATTAACTTGTGGACAGTGACCTTCCTGAAATTACTCAAATGTGGCCAGCTCCATGTATAAGATCCTTCGCTGGAGACATCTACGTCTTTATTGACTAAAAATGATTTTGACTGAATGAACCTGCAAAAATTAAAGAGGTTCTGGTAATCCATCACCATTGTTCTCAGGAGAGCTCATCACGAGAAGAGAAGACATAACTTTGTGGCATAACATTACTTAGTGAAAATGGATCCCCTTTGTCAGTTGAGCTGGATTGATATTTTCAAATAGCTCTTTGTGGCCAAGACTATGATGCAAATACAGGTAGCAGAACAAGCAAAGATCTCTGTTCATTAGTCCGCCATACAGAAGTCATGGAACATGTCCCAGAACTCCATGGAGGCCAAACGTTTGCATCCTGATAATCCTGATAAAATGATGGATGGATTTGTGCAGGAAGAACATTTAGCCCTACATATACTGTAGAGCAAATAAACACCCAGCTTACCAACATGAAAACACCATCCCAGTGGTGAAGCATTGGGGAGGGAGCATCATGATTTGGGCTTGGGAAGTTGTTCTGTAAAGAGAACAATAACGATGATCAAAAGTATCTCCTGTGTCCTGAACAAGTTCACGTTCAGGTTGAGTTTATTAGACTGACAGCTAGTTGCAGTTGATCAGGGCTCCATCTTACTAAACACAACATTGTTTTCCGTGGACGACATGCAGCAGAGTACGAGGAAAAAGACGTTTCAAAATTAGAAAAGTTTAATAGCTTTGTTTGAAAAAGGCGCAAGAAACCATAAATGTTTTGTGTTTTCAACTTAAAGGGGACCTATTATGGCATATAATACCTATTTTAAACAGGCCTTGAATGTATTAAAAACAAGCTTTTGATTGTTTTTGCTAAATAAATTAGAAATTCAGTCTCTGAGCCATGTCTTTACTTCCCATTCTCTAACCTCATTATTTATGCGGGATTCTGAGTGGGCGGGGAGGCTATGATAATGAGGTTCTGTGCTGATTGGCTGCCTGAATGACGCGATACACCGCTACAAAAAAATGGTGGAAGCTCCGGCCGGCCGAGTTAGTTGTGGGCGTGGTTTCACGCATTGGAGGCGAACCGATGTAAATCGCATTTTCTTAACGACGGGAGCAGAATCTGAACGGCTCGTAGAAACCACATCACACTGGACGGCTCATCCGGGCGGCTGTACAGACACTGCAGAATTTGGTTGCTTTCCTCCTTCTCTGAGTTGGCAGGCTGAGGGGAGACCACTTTATATGTTAAAGCAAAAAAAAAAACGTGTTTTTCATAATAGGTCCCCTTTAAATAATATAAAGCCACAAATATACTTAGTCACATGGAGCTTTGATTGTTAGCTGCCACAGTCAATCGCTAGCTGTTATCACTTTTTCTACTTTGCATCCACTGCTAACCCAGGAAGCAAGATCTTTTATTCAAATTTTCCGTAGAAGTCCACGACTTTAACAGTTTTATATACTTACAGTCGTACCTTGCATGAATAATGTGCAATGTATAACTGCAAGTAATTATAGCAGACGGGAGTCGACATGAACGAATTGTTAATCAAACAATTTAAGAAATATAATCCTGTATGTCCACTTTTTCTTTGATTACTTACCTTTTCAAAGAAAAATCGTTATATGCTTCGATAATAAGTAAAGCATTAAAAGTCTAAATGACTTGGATGGATTTTCAGTTTTCTGCAAAAATAACTCCATGGGAGATGTGTCATGGTTTCTCAAAGATGAAGACCTCCGCAGAGTTAGATTGAGGTTCTTTTTGTTTCAAGTAAATGTTTCCTCCTTCATTTCATTTTATGACTTTGAAAGAAAAATGAAAAAGCTGGATCAGAGAACAAAGGGACCAGTTTGAGTCGCAGAAAAGAGGATTCAGTGCATTTAGAGTGCAGTTTTTATAAAAAATACATGAAAAGATAATCAGTTGGCTTGATTGCAGTAAATGGCCTTTCATGACGTCTTTAATCTGAGTGTTTTCAGAAGTGCGTAATTGAAATTCTGTTCGAGATGGCTGCAGTTTTCAGCGCAGGATAATGAGCCATCGGTTGGCCTTGGACAGCACCCTGAGGGACGGTGGCTTCACCAATGAAGGCTTTAAAGAGACAAAAAAGACACTTTATGTTGTTGTCACCCTCGTCCTCTGGCCTTAATTTACCAATCAGACATATTGGAGATCCATTAATGATTTCGTTAGCATGGTAATTGTAATTCTATGCATGCCACCAGATTTCTCCCAGAGATCTGTGAAATGGTATATCACCTCTAAAGCAGACATCAATCTGCAGGCGTTTCCAAAAGGCCTTTACATTTTTGGTGGTGTTTGGTAGGGATGTAACGGTGTGGGATTTTACAGTATGGTGCAATGACTTTGTTGGTACAGTATACCGCGGTATTTCACGGTGACGGTATTTAATTCATTTTTTAAAGATTCTTTTTTGATATAGGGGCCATTAAACCTAATGTGATAGACCACTGCTACGTTACCCACCTGCTAACACTCAGTGCAAATGATGCAAATCGATGTGATTTAGGTACCACAGTGTTAAAGCAAAGGTTATGCTAACATGCTCACCAGCAGTGCAAACATAACATGTTGTATATTTGCTACTCAGCAACAATCCAGAATGCTGTGGTTTAGATGGCAAACCATGAGCTCAGTTAGCCATAGCCTATGATAAATCTCAGTGAAATTGCTGCAAAATATTGTGGTTTAGTAATGTGATAATCCAAAGCTAAGTTGCAAACTCTTGGTAGCCTACTGTTCAAGAAAAATATGATTCAGGCCACATGTTTGTTAAACAGTAGCTCCGATAGCCAAATGCTAAAAACAAAGCACAACCCCTGAAACCACATACAGTAAGTAAAACAATGAAACTCACAACAGAATTTAAAAAGAACCGAGGAAAACAACTGATGGAAACTTTTTGACTTCATACGTCTGTTATTAATCAACATTTGAGTATTCATCAAATATGTTTCTTTGAAAGTCCATATAAGTAGGAATTGAACACCAACATTTTACTTGGAAACTTTCCACATTCAGATTTCTTTCAAGGAAGTCGAAGAAATGTGAACTGAGCAATGATGTCAGTTTTTTCAGTTTTTTGCTGTATTTTAAATAGAATATTCATCTACTTGTATTATCAAGGATCTTCCCTCTGATATCCCCTTCTCATTTTTGACACTGACACAAATTGCTGTTAATATGATGCTGACATTTCTTGCATGTAGAGGAAAGTGAATAGTTCCCACTTATATTTCCTTTCTTCCATTTAATCTAAAAAACCATTTTCAGCTATGGGTGTTGAAGGGACAGTTCAAACACAGGCCAGGCATGGACTGGTGTTTGCTCTCCTCTGTTTCCATCTCCTCCTCTGTTCTCCCAAGTCATCAAGGAAGATTTACTCCAGCTTATCTATAAAAGGCCAGGATGAGCCTCAGCAGCTGAGCAAAACAATTACTCACAGCTGCTCCCTATCTGTCCAGCCGAGCAGCTCCGCTTGAGCCGTTGACGTCAACATCCACATTGAGACAGACACCGACTTGTTCAGTACCACAGCTGCTCAAAAGTGTGCTAATTCTGTGGTTATTTCACTTAAGCTAGTGGGCCAGTTGAGTTTTACACTGCATTTCCTTTTCTATGATGGTTAAAGGATCATAGATGCAATTTATGGTTAGCTATAAAAATGTGATGTGATCTTCATCGAAGCCATAATAACAGACAAACACAACAAATTTAAGCTGAAAACGCAAAAACCATTCACAATACTGGAGAAAAAAGTAAATGAACCCTTGGAGTCAAGGGCGAAACTTTAGTTTCAGAGGTGGGGGGGGCACAAGTAGGAACGGTAAATTTGTGCATGTAGCTGAAGCGTGGATGTGCAGTGTGGCTTTGTAAGACTATGTGTGTGTGAATGCCAACAATGAAACAATTTTAGTATGCATTTACTTTTTTAGACACTTTAACTTTTTTTTTTTTGCCCCTTTTGGGAAAATGCTGGATCTGCATTCTTGGCCAGGCTTGATTTTTCATTTTCAAAAGCTTGGGCACAGAAAAAAACATAGGATTCCATTGACTCCTCCTTGTTTATAATGGAGCCAAGGAAATTCACAGTACCACTTCTCTTGATCTTAAGGTTTTTTTGCGATGCTGTTCTACAATCACTTTTGGGCTAACATGTTTGGGTTCCTGCCTGCACTTCTTCACTTGCGCCTGTCTCCACATATTTCTCCTATGAAATATGAAAATAGATCATGTTCATTCCTTCCTTTCTTTATTAACAAACCAAAATCACCAAACCATTTACAACATATTAACCTACCTGCACTACAGTGCTGCTGCTTTCCCCTGCCTCTCTGAGTTTGAGCCTGTGGTGTAAGTCCGACATTACAGTTAGTGAAGTAACAGCAGAGGGAAAATGTGCTTTCCATACTCACAACACACTACACACATAACCAGAGGTGGGTAGTACTCAGTTACATTTGCTAGAGTAAGGTTTTGGATAAATTGGGCTTTTAAGAGTATTTTTAATGCAAAGTCCTTTTTACTTTTACTGGAGTAATATTGTTCTAAAGTAACAATACTAATAGCCTTTACCTGGCAGTCTGTTGTCACCTTCAAGCTCTCTGTGTGTGTGTGTGTGTGTGTGTGTGTGTGTGTGTGTGTGCGTGTGTGTGTGTGTGTGTGTGTGTGTGTGTGTGTGTGTGTGTGTGTGTGTGTGTGTGTGTGTGTGTGTGTGTGGGGGGGGGGGGGGATTTAAGTGTTGGTTCTCTCTCTTTCACTCACTCACTATTTTTATATTTAACATCTTAGCTAGCTAGCGACAATAGCATATAAGGTAATATAAAGTAATGTTGAGTAATATTTGGCTACTCATCTCTGCACAGCCTACCTGCAACACAGCAGTGCTGCTGCTTTTTTGTCCCGCTGCAAAAATTGATTTTAAACTGAGCTGCCGGCTCCTCTTCATTTCTGCGCCGCGTTCTGGCTGTCTGTCTGTGAAGGCTGATTTATGGTTCCGCGTTAAATCGACGCAGAACCTACGCCGTAACCCTACGGCCTAGTGTGTGCGTCGCTGCGTTACGTACGCGGTAGGCTCTGCGTCGATTTAACGCGGAACCATAAATCAGCCTTGAGCAGCACTGAGGGCAGAGGGGAGGAGGGAGGGGAGCGGGGCTGCCGGGCCGTCAGTACCTTCGCACAGGGTGTCTTGATGATTCGCAATTACAGGCTGAGCCTACCGTTAGTTTTTAAACTATAAAAAGTGGGGGGGACAAATACATGATTTTGAAAAGTGGGGGGGGCATGTCCCCCCTGTCCCCGGTGGAAATTGCGCCCATGCTTGGAGTTAAAGTAGCTGATATCTCTGGTTCGCAAATGTTTGGCCTCCATGGAGTTCTGGGATGGACACATGCGGTACGTCCGAAATGCCATAATAAACAGTATATTCTCAAAAAGTATATTTAAGTTCGGCACACCTTTGAGGAAATATCAGTAGTATGCATTAATTCGGACGTACTACTCAGAGCCACACGGCACTTCCTGCCGTTGGGAGGGGGAGTTGCAGTAGCAGCGCACCGCTCCGCTACCCACCGCGCTACCCACACAATAATGTGATAAATGATGAACTAATCTGGTTAGTATCTTATGGAAACCAAAGCGAAATCACACCTAATTCCTCACATTTGAATTGTAGCGTGATGGTGGTGGAGCTGCTGCTGCAGCTTTGCTTGGTACCAGTAACGTTATCCTCCATTTTTGTTGGTTGCTAAGTATCTGCACTGCACTTGGCAACCAAACACTGCTGCATTGCATTGTGGGAAGTTTCTGCTTAGCTAGTCTCCATCAATCCATACTAATACATCGGAATGAGTATGGATACTATTGTGTACGTACTAATGTTTCAGGCGCACTAAAAAATCTCACATGCTGTTTTTGCTACTCATTAGGGTGGAAGTATGGGATTTCGGACACAGCTATGTTCCATGACTTCTGTATTGAGGACTAATGAACAGAGATGTTTGCTTGTTCTGCTACCTGTATTTGCATTACAGTCTTGGCACAAAGAGCTATTTGAAAATATCAATCCAGCTCAACTGACAAAGGGGATCCATTTTCACTAAGTAATGTTATGCCACAAAGTTATGTCTTCTCTTCTCGTGATGAGCTCTCCTGAGAACAATGGTGATGGATTACCAGAACCTTTTTAATTTTTGCAGGTTCATTCAGTCAAAAATATTTTTTACTCAATAAGACTTAAGGCTGAATTATGGTTCTGCGTTAAACCAACGCAGAGCCTACACCATTGCCGTGACGCCGTCGTGAACCCTTGGGACTTTTCAGTCACTCCATTTTGCCGCGGTGCAATACCCACCCAGAGCGCTAGTTGATACTCTGTTTAGCTTCCAGTTAAAAACCAAAAAGACAAAAAAAATCACACACACACAAAGTAAAGAGCGCCGAACGTTCACTACTGCTTCAGGAACTGGAACCGGAAATGCGTTGCTACCAAGCAAACCAATCACAGCCCTCTCGGTCTGCGTTGGGAGGTGCACGTCAGGCTACGGCGTAGGCTACGGAGAGCCTCCCGCGTAGCCGCGTACCCTACAGCGTAGGCTCTGCGTTGATTTAACGCATAATCATAATTCAGCCTTTAGATGTCTCCAGCGAAGGATCTTATACATGGAGCTGGCCACATTTGAGTAATTTCAGAAAGGTCACTGTCCACAAGCTAATGCAGACCTCTGACTCAATACTGACACCTAGAGGTGAAAAACACATATAATATAGTCGGCTGGCCTTAATCAACTGATCATCAGTAAGACCCGCCCCTCAAATACAGATGAGCCAATGGTTGTTGTCTATCAGTTCCCCAGGGACCAGAACTCAGACATCGGAAGTTTCCAGCTCCACAGAAAAACACTGGAAGATCTTGAACTCTCATCTGTTTTGGGGAGTTTATGTTAAAATAAACAAGCCAATCAATCAATCAATGTGTGTGGTACTTGTAATACTGAGTCCAGGTATCCAGAGAGGATTTAATCCATTCCCTCCAGTGTTGATTCTGGATGTTGTCATCTGTGATCATGATAACAGAAAGATGTTTCTGTAAACCTTTATCTCCAGTTTCACCTCAACAACCAGATCTATTTTAAAATTTAACTACATATCCCTCCATGACGTATTTTATTCTCATTTGAATGATACTGAATATCCCAGAAAAGGGATATTTTCCTTGTCCAAGAGATGTAAAACATCTTGAGAGAGTCACCACTGTAAAACTGTAAACAATGATGATATATTAGCAACAGTAGCTAAGGGGACAAGACTTACTGATATCACTGATGATATTGGATGACTCTCCAACTTTTGATGAGTTATGTGAGGCACTAATTGCTATTGTTGACCTGCTATGTAATGACACAACTTCCCACAGAAAAGACAACAAGACTTGTTGGTGCTACGTCATGTGATATGTAAATGTGAAACAGGGGTTTTCATTTTGCAGTTTTATAAAATATTCCTGCCAGAAAAATCACCTCATGTGAGCAGCAAAAACCTTTTTGCAACAGAAAAAGGACGAAATGTCGAGAAAAAAGTCAAAATGTCGAGAATAATGTTGAAATACAATTTCGAGAAAAAACTTGAAATGTCGAGATTAATGTGGAAATACAATTTCAAGAATAAAGTCGAAATTTCGTGAATAAAGTCGACATTTCGAGAATAAAGTTGAAATACAATTTCGTGAATAAAGTGGAAATGTCTCCTCTGGCCCATCAAATCCAGTTAGAAGAGCGACTGACAGCTATGCAGCAGCAGCCGTAACTAACTAACTAACTTACATCCTTGGAGTGTAACGTTAAGGGTATGTTTCTGAAGTTATGCAACTGAGTTATGAAAGTTATGAAATTTCGCCTTTTTTCTCAACATTTCAACTTTATTCACAAAATTTGTACTTTTTTCTCAACATTTCGACTTTTTTTTTCCAAATTGTACTTCAACATTATTCTCGACATTTCAACATTAATCTCGACATTTCGACATTTTTGCTCGAAGTGCATAATGAAGAAAAAATCTTCTTCCTCTAAAATATTATTTTTATTTTTCTCCTGCCTGGCCCTAATACTCTTCCGTACATCACTTCAGGCTTCATCCAATCAGAATAAATAAATATTGTTTTTTGGCTCAGGGTAGTTCTTGGTAGTCCTACTATTGTACCACTGACACAAAAAGGCCTGTCCACCAAAGGTAAGACTGAATTCAGAGCTGGGCTGAAGAAAGTAGATTTTTTCGCTGTTTTTGTTGCAGAATGTCTATTTTGCAGTCTGTGGGGTCTCAGCCCTCCATGGACTTTGATGGACATCCTGGTCTCTCTTCTTTTTCTCCTCTTTTCCATCAGCTGTCATGTCAATCATTTTGGCTGACGGTCTCAAAGGACCCCGCCAACCCCTTTGGCGGACCCTCAAGACCAGGTTCCATAATGTGGCAGTACAGCAGACGTTAACCTCAAAATAAATCTTAAAGGTGAGATGGCGCCTGTGATTGATAGCTGTCACGGGGGCTTTATTTTGTTTTATTTTGCAGCAACAGTGGTGCTAGAGGTGGTTTTGGGGGGTTGGGAGGGTGGTAATTAACCTCCTTGGTGGGGGAAATTCTATTACAAGCTCCTATTCTGCCATGCAAAGTGTGTCACGGGGAGATTTTACAGGCCGCCGAGCGGAACGCCGGCTCTGTCTGCATTTTAAACCAAACTTCCAATTTTCTCCCCCCCTATCTTTCTTCGTTCTCACTGAAGCTGGAAATTGAGTACGGCGCACTTATGTGGAGAGCGAGTGAGGGAAATAAAAGGTAAGCCACATTTCAGCAGTTTAACAAGTTATTTATTCAGTCTACGTAACCTTCAAGTTGATGTGGAAACACTAATAAAGGTATTTGTTCTTTTTGTAGCACGTGTATAGTAGCAGTTGAACGTTTGGACACTAATGGTATGGCTGTTTCCAAACTATTTAGCAAAAATGGACCAAGTAGGGGGGAAAAAATGGGGTCAAGTGGTTAATCATAAGTATCCCTTTATCACAGGATTTAAGAGGGTAAATTCATTATCAATTCATTCATTCATTATCATCAGCAGGTGTGGTGTGTAGACCTCTATAAAATCAGGATTTTTGAACCAGGCTGTAAATATGTTGCTTTAAAACAGCTTAAAATAGGGGGTGTTTAAATGGACATTATTTTGTGATAGAATGACTCACACCAACATCAGTTGTTGCTTGTTGGACCAAAGTTTGCTCTCTCTAGACTTTCAGGACATGTTTTTGACATATAACACAACAATTTTTTTTTTTTAAGGGAACATAATTGTCTGCTCCTGTATCATAGCAATTTGAAAAATATCTTTTTAAGGTAAACGGAACATTTAAAAAGTTAATTGTGCAATTAATTGTGATTAATCGCAAGGTTACTAACATCTACTGAACATCTTTTGATTCATCCAGTTAGAAAATTACATCAATTGATATCCCTAGTTCCCTAAATCCAAAGCTGAACAAACCACCAGCATTCTGAAACAATGTCCCATGGACAAGTGAGACCATAGTGGATTTGTTTGGTCTTAATGTCCCAGTGTCAACAGAAACATCTCATAGCTGTAACGGGTACGGAGTGAACCCAATTTCAGCACAAATTAACCAGGTTCTTGTATTTAAACAGTCTTTATTTGGCAGGTTATAGCAGGTCAGAGATTGATACGTTCCCAGAGAGTGTTGGCTGGAGAGGAGAAGATGATCAGGTGGGTCTCTTGGTGGAGCAGGAACCGGCCAAGTACCAACCAGCAAGGAACGGAAAGCAGGCAGGCAAACTCGTGGTCGGGGACAGAAGGCTGGAGTATTAGGGCCATGCAGGAGAACAAATATTTGAGAGGGGAAGATTTTTTTTATTGTGCACTTGGAGAAAAAAGTTGAAATGTGTGCTCAAATCCACATTGATTGTGATGTTCAAAGAAACGTGCATGGATTTGGGCGTACGCACAGTTTTGAACATCTAAATTTTTTTTTGCGTACGCAAGAATTCCACGCACGGATTCACGTTGAAATCCACGCATTGTTTGTACATGAGGCCCCCGTTCAAAGTCCAGACCTGAACCTGACTGAAATATTGTGGTGGGACTGCAGAAGGTGTAATAACTGCTCAACCCCTCTGTTCTCTGAAGAGCCATTTTTGAAAGCACTGGGCGCCATCACATGAAACAAAAACAGACAAATGGGTGAACCGAACAAGCCTGGCAGTTGGCTAAATCAATCCTGCCTCAACTCAGTTACCACAGCTATCTTAGTGTGGCTGGGATCACGCTAACCGATGATGCTAGCTATTGCTATATTAATTCAGATCAAATCTGTCCATCCATCCTCGTTTCAGACATCCCAACCAAAACAATATCTGAAAGCAGTTGTGCCAACTCTAGCCAAACCCGCTTCACCCTCCAACCCAGAGTCGGTGATTAACAGTCCAACATTACTTTTACTTCCACAAAACTCCCTGATATCTCTAATAAGGGAATGGTGATTTCCGCTTAGGTCTCATTTCACAGCTCAAAAATTTCAAAGTTTACTGAAAGTTCACATATAGTAAGCTAAAGTGATGAGACTGTACACTCTAATGCAGCTGTCACTTCAAACAGCCCACATCTAATTATTTGTGGGGTATAATGTAATGATGTTTTTTCAGATGATATACAAAAAGATTTCATCCTTGAACATTTATCTCGGATGTGAAATCTGGCTATGGACACCTAAACTGTTTGGAGCTGCAACCGCACATTTGTGTGCTTCTGCAATGATTCAAAAAAGTAAATACTGACCAAAATTCCTCCACAACCAGGTGACTGACTGATAGTCATCCAGAAAACCACTACTCAAACCAACTTGTGCTAAAAGTGTTCTACAAGCTACCAAACTGAGCACTGCGCTCGCTATGTTTAGCATTTGGCTTTTTTATTTTTGTTAAAGAAAGGTAATGACCGAAAGATATAGAGGAGAACAACACAAAGGAACGAGCAGATGACTGAGCAAGCTTTGAAAATGTAAATAAAGCTCATTTGTTAGGTTGTGTGTGTGTGTGTGTGTGTGTGTGTGTGTGTGTGTGTGTGTGTGTGTGTGTGTGTGTGTGTGTGTGTGTGTGTGTGTGTGTGTGTGTGTGTGTGTGTGTGTGTGTGTGTGTGTGTGTGTCTTGTTGAGTGTGAGGACGGAGAAGGAAAACGTTCTGGACGGGTAGCATCTGCATGACTGTCCTGCTTCCATTCATGCAGTTATGAGAGTAGATGTGAGTATAAACCACATAAGACTGTTTCCGAGCGGAAAATATCCCCCGGTGTCGCAAGTCATTCCACCACAGTTCCCACTGATTGTTTCCTACATTTCATTATGTTAAATGCGCTTCTTTACGCCGGCAGCGGGAAGGGTTCTATTGGGGGGACGGCGTCCCACAAACAGAAAGTGTTCCAGCCAACTGCTTGTTGTAAACGGGTTTTTAAAAGCTTGTGACAGGAAAAAGTGCAACAGCAGACAGCCACATTATCCTCAATATCCTGGCTGTGATTCTAGCCATTCGTACTGAAGACACAGTCTCTGGATCCGTTCAGATCGAGCGTAGACTCGTAGTGGTCGTCCCAAAGTCCTCAGACCACCTCACTTGGATGTGTTGGGGGGTTTAAAAGGTGCTAAATTAGCTAATTTATCTTAGAGTGCATTTATTGCAGCAGTCATAAGATGGCAGATTTGATATTTAATGGTTTGCATTAATGGGTGTGGCCTAATGGCTCAAAAGCGCACCCTAGAAAACTTCGTGCCTCAAGCCCCACAATACGGTTTGACATACATGCACGAAAATCGGTACAAACCTGTATCATGTCGCAAGTTAAAGAACAGTCTCTTGGCGCCATGGCCGAAACCGAACAGGAAGTCGGCCATTTTTAATTAATCGTGTAATTTATGCCATTTCTTCGGCCATTAATGCGGCCCGAACCGTAAAGTGCACCAAGGTGTGTTATACATCAAAATGTGCATCTCGATCCTACGATGATGGGCATTACTTTTCTCAGTCAAAAGTGTTACCGTGGTGACGCTAGACGCCAAAAAGCACACCCCCCCTTCATCTGATTGGTCAATATTTGATAGTCCCTACTTTCTGCCATAGTCTTTGAATGGTTTGACATAAAGAGTCGTGGGTGGTGTCATCTGACTCGGTTTTGAGTCTTTGAACATAATTGGTGCAAATTAGCCCCGCCCCTTCTTCTGATTGGTCGATATTTGATAGTTCCTATTTTTCTGCCATCACTTTTGAATGGTTTCACATAAAGAGTCATGGGATGGTGTCATCAGACTTAGTTTTGAGTCCTTGACTTTTATTGGTGAAAATTGCACGAGCGAGGGCCTGTTCATCGCTGCTTGCAGCTTTAATTATTATTATTATTACATTTATTATTATTTCTTTTTTTTAGGCCTTCTCTGAAAGCGTAAAAGGCCTTGAAGGTTCCCCACTGGTTTTGATGATGTCTTTCTAATGGTTGTGGACTGATCTAAATGTATTTTTTGGGATATTGTCTAATCCGTATAAATCCTGTAAAATTCTATGATCCTGTGCACTTGAACATGGTGCCTTGTGCCGTAAACAGCCTCATAGCATTCTCTCACTACCATATATCGCTGTTCTGAGTCACAAATTAGGCTTACTGTATACTTATCTAGACCAATCCAGAACCAGTCAAAGGGGTTCTTTTCGAAAATTAAAAACAAAACTAGCCAAATCATTCTTAAAATAAAAATGATTATTATGTCTCTATTCACAGCTCAGAAGTCAAGTCAAGACAGTGTCATGTAATAGCCAGTCATCAATCAAAAGACTACACCTAGAAGAATAGCTAATGCTGTTGCTAATGCTAATGGGGATCCTAAATAAAACAAACAAACAAACCTGTTATTATGTATACATCTGTGGTTGTAAATAATTTTATGTGATGAAGATAATGAAAAATTCACCTCCATACAGTCATTGATATGAACTCTAGATATAGAAAACGTAAAGTTGGATATTTCAACATGTAGGTCAATGGAGGTGAACTCACTTTTGGTTCCATAAACTAGTGGTCCTCAGAGGAATTGCAATTGTTTTCACTTCCTGAGGTAATTCAGCAAACTGAAAGTACCCCCTTAGCACTAAAAGACTTGAGACTGGAGCCACATCTTATCATTTTCATGTTCAACACAACATTAAACGACAGGAACTAAATTCTTAGTCAAAGAAAGTTAGGAGAGTGACTGACAGCTATGCAGCAGCAGCCGTAACTAACTAACTAACTTACATCCTTGGAGTGTAACGTTAAGGGTACATTTTCTGAAGTTATGCAACTGCATATGTGTGATATGTGTTTCAAATCAATATCGTAAAGCCAATTCTTGTATTCTGTATTTTTTCTCGAAATTGTACTTCAACATTAATCTCGACATTTCGACTTTTTTGCAACATTTCGACTTTTTTCTCGAAGTGCATAATGAAAAAAAAAATCTTTCTCCTCAAAAATATTATTTTTATTTTTCTTCTGCCTGGCCCTAATACTCTTCCGTAGTTCTCAAACTTTTCCTGGTGGGATCCCCTCTGGTTTAAAAAAAAAAAAAAAAACGTTCTTGATGCTCTTTTGTTAGCAGAGTATCATGGCTGTAATTGGTGGAGTTCAGGTGATGTATGATGTATTGCAGGAAGGAACTGGTGGGTAGAAGTTCAGGCTCCACTGACTCAGGAGGATTTGTTAGTCTGTCAACGGTAGTGAACAATGTGCATGCATTATTGTCGTTTTTAGCAATAATATCAGAAAATATGATAGTTTATTCACTCAGACTGCATATGCAATAGAACTCACCATATGTCTCTAGTTTGGACATGTCCAAGAGTGTTGATTTTGTTTTGAGATGGCTTCATACTCCCTTTTATGGGACTTATGAGATTTACTTCATTTCCGGCTGTGTTAAAGAGTGCATTCATTTTTATTAAATGGTTTATTCATGGGCCTTTTTCCCTTCTACTCCCATGAGGGAGCTTACAAAGGTGATACACCGTATTAGCTGAACTGGCATCTTTGTAACTTCACCTATCCATGGATACCAAGACTCGTCACAATGGTGACAAAATGAAACTCAGCTGCTCATTTAGGATGTGAATGGTACATCTGTCCTGCCCAAAGAAATGGTTTTGTCACAGATAGTCTCAGTGGAAGTGGAGCAAAAACAGTCTCTGTTGGCAGGTGGACGGCAACAACGGAGCTGTCAGTCAAAGCTCCGGGGAAGCAGAACAAAGAGAAGGTCTCATGTTGCCTGTAATTTTCTCGAGGCCATTACCCACCATTTTTAATTCCTTTTCCAACATTCGAGCTATTCTCAGTGCAAAGTGGCCTTTCAGAGCTCAGCCTCCCCTCCAACGCTGAAAGATGGGGACGTGAAATCACTTTACTGAACAATGCTGAACACATGCTAATTTCTCAGGGAAAAGAGAATTTAATGGAAACCATTTTTGTCCAGTCGGGGCTCTGTGAAGATTCTGTAGCCGAATTATCTCATTACATTTTTGTTCTGGAACCAGAGAATATGAAAGTTAGTAACACCTTTTTAAATCAAATTTTTTGGATGGTCAAAAAGCAAAGGATATGATGTTAAACCCCCTCATAGCCCATGAGAACCTCCACTGCCCACCGATGAAACTTCTCAGATCCCAAATGCATTCCGTACTAAGTACACATGTTAAAAATCATACGGCACATTTCCATTATCCCTAAATTTGCGCAAAACTAAACATCAAAAAATTGTGTAAAGGAAATTACACTAAGTCTCGCAGGACAAGATACGTGGACAATTAGGCTTATTCGAAAAACAGCGATCAATGAAAACAGCAACCCCCTGCAGCGCTACCTCCATCGAATTTTCAGATATCTGATTTTCTTTTGCACAAAAGTGTCATGGAAATGCAGCAATACATTCAAATCCTGGTCTGACCTATCAATGAGTCCCGCTGCCTCATTGCTAACGTGGTCAGTCTATCAACGTTGTATTGTTTTACAATAGCAACTGAAAACACCTTTTGTTAACGAACATTCTCCGTGAGTTCTGAACTACAATTACCCACCTAATAGCAGATTCAAATGTATAACCTTTCATTTGGTGCTCAAAGATTATCTGGAATAAACTCATGATGCTAGCGTGCACAAGCCAATTTATCACAGACAAAGTCTGTATTTCTAATATTTCTTATTATATAAGTTTAGGTGACATAAACAGAATTAAAGGCTTAGTTGCTCTGATTTATCGGAGAACAAATGAAGACATCCTTTTTGATATTCTAGATGTTAAATTGGCAATTTAATCCAAAGGAGACATTTAGCTCTGTTTTGTTTGGATTTAGAAAATGAAATAAAATAAACTCCATTGTTCATTCTCTCAGACCACCTGGATTTGCTACGAGACATTTAGTTTAAATAGATTTTTTTTTTTGGGGGGGGGGGGGGGGTAGTTAATTATAGGTCAATTGATTATCATTTTACTAATGAGACTGCCTGTCACCACTAGATGTCAGTAGTTATGTAGTTAAGTAAAAGAGGGATTCAGTAGTTAACTTTACAGCTGGGTAGTGTTCTAGATGGTCTATTGACCATCTTATGTTAGAAATATTTGACATAAGTGTTCCCAACCTTTTAATTGTGAGACCTGTCAAGCAACTATATTTTTTCAAAAAAAGCAAGTAGGAACAAATCTGGCAACTTTTTCAGGTCTTATTCAAGACTTTTGGCGACTCTAATATGAGAAAATGTAGTTTTCACTCGTTTCTGGAACCCATTGTCTGGTCTCCCTTTTTAAAAAGAGGGAACACCACCCCAGCTTGCCACTCCAGTGGCACTGTCCTAGGCCTGCTGCAAATCAGTAAAGGCATGTCAGCCAAGACAGCCCAACAACATCCAGAAATTTGAGGTATCTCATCCATCCCCAGTGCCTTGTCACTGAGGAGCTTGCAAACTACCAAACTACCTCAATGACTTCAGCTTTGGGTGATGGAAGAGTACATCCCAGAGTCCACAGTCTCAGTGGAAGGCGTGTCAGTGGGTTGAGGAGATCCTCGTAGTATTCCTTGCACCGTCCGACCATGTCCTCAGTCGAGGGAAATAGCTCCCCACCTGCACTGTAAACGGTGTTGGCAGAGTAGTGCATCCCCTTTCTGAGGCACCGGACGGTTTGCCAAAATTTATTTGAAGCTAACCGAAAGTCTTCCTCCATGGCCTCACCAAACTCCTCCCAGACCTGAGTTTTTAGCCCCAGGACCAGCTGGGCTGCGGCTTGCTGGCCTGCCGGTACCTATCTACTGCATCAGGAGTCTCACAGGCTAGCATGGCCTGGTAGGACAGTCTGACGGCATCCCTTACTTCCAGTGTCCACCACCGGGTTCTAGGATTGCCGCCACAACAGGCACCAGAGACTTTGCGTCCACAACTTCGAGCCGTGTCGACAATGGAGGCAGAGAACATGGTCCACTCTGACTCAATGTCTCCCTCCGAATTTGTGAGAAGTTCTCTCGGAGATGAGAGTTGAAGACGTCCCTGACAGAGGGCTCAGTCAGACGTTCCCAACAGACCCTCACAATCCGTTTGGGTCTGCCCGGTCTGTCCAGCCTCCTCCTCCGTCAGCGCATCCAACTCACCACCAGGTGGTGATCAGTTGACAGCTCAGCCCCTCTCTTCACCCGAGTGTCCAAGACATGCGGCCGAAGGTCAGATGAAACGACAACAAGTCGATCATTGACCTCCGGCCTAGGGTGTCCTGGTGCCACGTGCACTGATGGACACCCTTATGTTTGAACATGGTGTTCGTCATGGACAAGCTGAGACTAGCACAGAAGTCCAACAACAAAGCACCGCTCGGGTTAAGATCGGGGAGGCCAATTATGCCTCTCCAAGTATCACTGTCATTGCCCACGTGAGCGTTGAAGTCCCCCAGTAGAACAATCGAGTCCCCAGTTGGAACACCATCAAGTACTCCTCCCAGGGACTCCGAGAAGGCCGGGTACTCCGTACTGCTGTTCGGCCCCTAGGCAAAAACAACAGCAAGAGACCTATCCCTGACCTGAAGGTGCAAGGAAGCAACCCTCTCTTTCACCGGCGTAAACTCCAACACATGGCGTTACACAAAGTATATTCACCGGCCCCTCATGGACCTTCCTGCAGGTGCTGAGTCTACTGGAAAGCTGGCCCATGCCGCTGGTTTGAGCTGAGCCCAGCCTGGTCCCAGACCAAGACCTGGCCCCTGGCTCGCCTTCAAGCCCCAGCCCCAGGCCTGGCTCCAGGGTGGGGCCCTGGGTGACAAAACGGTTCTTGTTGGGTTATTCTTCATGATGGGCTTGAGGACCACTCAGTGTGGTTGAATGCATTGACGGCACTTTCCCACTGGACCATGGCCCCTTACTCGCACTGAGTGGCAAAAACATCTGCAACTGGTGGAGAAGTCGGGATAACAGCCGATTATCGGCTTAAATTAAAGACAGTTGGACTTGACAGTGACCTGTACAGTTACCCCAAGAACCCATGGTCCATGGACATTAATATTTGGCCACGAATCCAGTTTCCTGATATTTATATGTACTTAATTTCTATGCCGGGGAAATACGAAGCAAAGCTTGAAGGCATACAAAAGTCTTGACGCTTAGTCCTACTTCAAGGCAGGATTTGTTGGTGAAATTAAAGTGATGAGGACACCAAACTTTATGATTTGACGGTTTAACGTTAGCTACCCAAAAATCCAACATTATCTGATACAAAATGGGAACTGCAAATCCACGTTTCAGTGCCTGGAATCCAGTTGTTTCTGTGAATTGCAGCGATCCATTTGTCTCTCTTAAGCTTATTTTTCATCAGTCTGTAAGACAACAACTCAAATTTCTTGCTAAATCTATGAGTACAGTCGATCGCACAACAGCTCTTTCCCATTTTAGATGTTTTCAAGTTGCTCAAACTGAAAGTCTATACGCTGCCACTCAGTCTTTCTGCCACTCAGTGGGCGTAACCCGCTGTGAAGTGGCATCTGTGATGTCATGCGCATTCCCTCTATATAGAAGCATGATCAAAAACATGCATCTATATTCATCTAACACTTGTTGAAGAACACTGCAAACTATATCCAAATCTCTGAGAATGTAGCTCATGGTTTCTTTTGTAATTCTCTTAGCAGCACATGGTCTGAACTCAGGGTAAATCTCCACTCCTTGGAAGATTGACAATTGTCTTAAATGTTGTCATTTACGAATCATTTTTTTCACTGACCTTCAAATAATCTGGAAGTGGTTTCATAAGTCTTTCCAGACAGATGTGCAGCAACACTTCTGACTGGAAAACTGCTAAAACATTCACAAGAACTACTGGATATTAAACAAAGTATTAAGTAGATGTAGTGCGTGTGTGTGTGTGTGTGTGTGTGTGTGTGTGTGTGTGTGTGTGTGTGTGTGTGTGTGTGCGTGTGCGTGTGCGTGTGTTAAAGTGAAGTAAACAAACATTTCTGCCTCAGAATCACAGTGAAACGCTGGAGCAGCGTTTTTTCCCCTCCTCCTCCTCCACGCTCCGACTCTGTCAGGTCAGCAGTAAAAGGATCCGAGCCACAGATTGACTTATCTACCTGAATCCAATTTTCATGTTCACTGACTGCAATGAGCGGCTTCATTCCAGGATGAATTACGCCTTTTTCTATCAGCTTTTGATAAACAAATGGAGCCTCGCATCAAAGCCCTGAAAGGATAAAATGTTGAGCATTCGTTATGAATAAATCACAGGTTAGAAACACACACCTCAGAGGGCCGCTTTATTTACAAACCAAGTCATGACACCAGGAGCTATACGTGAATGTAGTGTAGAAGAAGCAGAGGTATTCTAAACCAAAGATACTGTCATATGAAATGGTTTATCTGTCCTTAGTTTTCAATTTTCAGCAGTATTGTAATCTGTCGCCTCTGATCAAATGGCCTTGATCTTTTATTGAATCAAAATGAGCACTTGTTTTTTTTCGCATGAAGTAAATGGTATGGTATTATATTAAACTGTTATTGAGTCAGAACGATACAGGATCATGGTATAATGGTATTGGTAAAGGGCAGTATTACTAAAAGATTCATATTTTACATCAACAGTTTCAAGAAAATGTCTATGAACCTTATAGAATTAAGCGGTTTCTGCATCCATTTAATATTATAACAGTCTATATACAACCCTCTGGCAGGGGAGGGTTCATGGCCTCTGCTTTTATAAAACTGGATCAATATTTAGATATTTATAGCAAAAAAAGGCAATTGCAGAGCAGGTGAACTCTTCTCCTTTTGCATCTGCTGAGGCAGTGTGCACATCAGTAGTCCTTTTATATCCTTTCAGATCATTAGAGGACAAAAAAGTAACAAAAATCTGAAAACTAATTCAATTTATTTGTATTTTTCTTATTAAACAGTGACATCATGTCCCTGTATTTTCTATTGGTCCAAAAGTGGCCTTCAAGACCAGTTTTCAGAGGCTGGTAGGTTCATCCAGTTCTTTTATAGTCTCTGAACTTTAGATTTAACAGTTTCAGACACTCCTCAGATTTTAATTTCTTTTAATAAATCTCTAATTTCTACATGCAGTCAAGTCGTTTATTAGCTGTCGTTAAGAATACACCTATATATTTTATGAATTTGGTGTTTAAGCTATTGGAAAACAAAGAGTAGATTCATTTTCAGGTTGTGAACTTAGGTGTCACCCGACTCTCTGCTTATATACTCAAACACCAGATGTACAACAGTGAATTTTGAAGGATTCTCATGTATTTTCGATACAAAGGAGACATGTTTCTTTGAACTGTTAAGGACTCAATCTGAGGATTCAGTAACCTGGAACCGGGGCTAATGCAGACCCATTCCAGGGGTACGGTTCAGGAACCTAGCTGCGGTCACCTGACGTCCTTTTACCTCCGTCAACAGACCAACTGTTTCCCTGCTCCAACATACCTGATTCAAATTCATTTATCACCATCAATGGATCGTCAAGGTCTATGAGTCTGTGAATGACTGTTAACCTTTCCGCTAACACTGATTATTAGACCGTTTACAACAATAACTATTTTAAAGATTTAAATGAGTACATCTCAGCATCAACAAGGTTTATCTGAATCCATTTGATATAGAAACTTAACAGACCCAAGATTACAGCATTTACAAGTGTAAAACTTCCAGTGCTTATAACCAGTGCAAAGTTAGTTATCACTTATTCATTTTTTTTTTTTAATCATCAATAATCGTTGCCCCCTTTGAGGGATTTAAATATGTTTATTGGAGCCAGGTACTGTATGTTGGAGCAGGGAATCATCTAACACATCTTTGGACCTGGACTGGGAGACATCCGTCGAGATTATGACAACTTCTTATCTGCTGATTAATTGTTTGATCAAATTTATGTAAGATTTCTTTCTTTTTTATTTATTCCAACAATAGGTCTCTATTTATTTTATTTTAACTATGTATTTTCTTAAATATAAAACATCCCTTTACATTGCAAAAGTCTTAAGTATCCCTAATCTTGGGTAAAGTGAAATCCATATTTCTCCACAAACAAAGCAGTTCAACTTAATAGTTGAATTTTTGGATGGAAAAAACGAATAATTTAGAAAGCTACAATGAGAGTTTTTCATCAACATCTGTTTTTCCTCTTTGAAGCGAACCAGGAAGAACAGCTCCTTTAACAACCACTAGGGGCTGACTTTACTCCTCCCTATCCTCTCCCATGTACGGAAGAGTATTAGGACCATGCAGGAGAAAATATTTGAGATTTTTTTCTTATTGTGCACTTCGAGAAAAAAGTTGAAATATCGAGAAAAAAATTGAAATGTCGAGATTAATGTTGAAATACAATTTTGAGATTAAAGTCGAAATTTCATGAATAAAGTCGAAATTTCAAGACTGACAGCTATGCAGCAGCAGCTGTAACCAACTCACTAACTTACATCCTTGGAGTGGAACGTTAAGGGTACTTTTCTGAGGTTATGCATAGTAACATATGTGCAGAGGTGGACAGAGTACTCGACCCCAGTACTTGAGTAAGAGTACAAATACTACTGGTCAAAATTTACTCCGTTACAAGTAAAAGTAGCTCAGTCAAAATATTACTCGAGTAAGAGTAGAAAAGTACTTGCTTTTAAAGGTACTTAAGTATCCAAAAGTAAATGCTTTTAAATTTACTTTAAGTAAAAGTATGAGTAAGAGTAAGAGTAAATTTCTTATTTTCCACCTCAGTAAATTACTATATTTTTTCTAAATTAATTGTTGCAGGCTACTTTGGCGGTATCGTTTTGAGGAGGCTTGACGTATTTCGGCTTCACGTACATCCCAGTGGAGAGCGTGCACTGTGATAGGTCTCCTCCTTTGACAAAAACAGCTTGTGTCCAATAGGATTTTAGGGAAGAAGAAAAAAGAGCAGATCTGAAAGTACCGAGTACTTTTCAGCCTTCCTAGAAATTTACTCGAGTAAAAGTAAAAATATTTGTCTTGGAAATGTATTCAAGTAAGAGTAATAAGTACCAAAGAAATCTAATACTCAAGTAAAGTACAAATCCTCTGGATATGTACTTAAGTACAGTACTCAAGTAAATTTACTCCGTTACTGTCCACCACTGCATATGTGTGATATGTGTTTCAAATCAATATCGTAAAGTCAATTCTTGTATTCTGTACGTTGTTGTTATAGTCACAGAAGGTTGACTTTATTTGCGAAATTTTGACTTTTTTTTCAACATTTCGACTTTTTTTTCGAAATTGTACTTAAACATTATTCTCGACATTTCGACTTTTTTCTCGACATTTTCGATTTTTTTCTTGAAATTGTACTTCAACTTTATTCTCGACATTTCAACTTTTTTCTTGAAGTGCATAATGAAAAAAAAAAATGTTTCTCCTGCCTGGCCCTAATACTCTTCCGTACCCATGACACCAGATGCATCGTGGTCTTTTCCATTCTGGAGGCGGTCGCCATCTCTTCGATCCCATCCAGTTTCAGAGCAAGTGCTGATGCCAATCAATCAGAAGTGTGTTATTAAAGCATTTCCAAAGCTGTCACTCAACCATGACAAATATTATTATTATTTTTTTTTTTTTACCTTGTCTGCACACATATTATTGATTGATACCATGACGGTAGAAACCAAAAGTGTATATATGTGCATTATTACTATATGTAATATATACATATATATACGCACACATATGCGTACACATACATAAATATACACATACAAACCCAGTGTTTTTTTTTTTTTTTTTTGTTTGTTTTTTTTGGGGGGGGGCGAGGGGGTGGGGGGGGGGGGTGACGACATCCACTGCCAATCCAGGAAGCAGGAACACACGGAGACACACGTCAAGCACTGGAAATCTGCAACAAAAAACCACAAACAAAGCACGAAACCGGCACGGAGCCAACCAAAACACGAACAGCAATCGACCTAAATCTTGAGATCTGATCGCAGTCTGAGCTAAGCTATCACTACCGCTACCTAAACCCAAAAACTAGAGAGCCAGCATGCAGGTGAACAAGCCAGTGTGTATGTCTATGTGTGTGTGTGTGTATGTATATGATCATGCGTGTGTGTGTGTGTGTGTGTGTGTGTGTGTGTGTGTGTGTGTGTGCGTGTGTGTGTGTGCATGTGACTAAATGACTATATGTGTGTATGTGTGTGTGTGTGTGTGTGTGTGTGTGTGTGTGTGTGTGTGTGTGTGTGTGTGTGTGTGTGTGTGTGTAATAAACCAAACAAAGCTCCACCTGAAGTGTATCTATAGTGGGGGAGGGGGGGGAGCGACCCCGCCACCCGCGAGACCAGAGGCCGACAAGGAAGAGCCCGGAACCCAGGCCACCGGCAAACCCCACAGAGGGGAGAAGTAGGAGGGAGGCAACCCACCGCCTGCGAGGCCCCCCCCCCACCCGGCGGCGGCCGAGGGGGCCCGCGGGCGGGGCCCCCACGGCACGGAAAGAAGCAGCCAGGGATCCCGCGGCGGCGGACCGCGACCCAGGCAATCCCCGGCCACCCGGTCCGGGCCGGACACGCGGCCAGGAGGCCCTCACCCTTCAGGCCAACGACCCCCACCCGGCAGGGGGCCAGCCTGCCCGGAGAGACAGAGCCGCCCCGGCCGCCGACGCGGGCAGGCGCACCCGTCCCCCACGAAAGTGGCCCTCCAAGACCAGAGGGGCGCCCCGCCGTAGAGGCAGCGGGGGGGACCGGAGACGGGCCCGGAGAGAGGGAAACCCCCAACAAGGCGACACCCGCGCAGGCCCGACAACGGAGGGCCCCAGACCCAGGCATCCCATTCATTCATCCATTCACCTATCCGATACCTATACTAATAATAATATAATATACTATACATAATAATAATAATAATAATACTAATAAATATTACAACAATATTACAAATATTATTCTTAAGTGGAAAACATGAAAGACAGTTGTCAGTCTTCCCAGGGGTGAACATAGGGAATTAAAACAAATTCATGAGAAAACGATGTGAATACAAATATTCAAAATGATGTTTATGAGACGCAGTTTGATTAGTTTAGTTTAGTTTTCGTTTATTTCAAACATGTAAAAAAAACAAGAAAAAAGACAAGAAAAATAATACAGGTAGGCATTCCACCACATAAAGAAAAAAACCAACATCAAAACACATATTTCAAGTTACATGTTCGAAAAGGAGTGGGAGGAAGTATACATTTATTTAATCCAGCCCCCTTTCCACAACTAAACATAAATTATATGTCTGTATTTATTTTTTATACTATAGCCTACACTAATTTGTATAAATAGATATAATTTTTACATAAATAACCTGTTTAATACAAGATGTAAGCTCTATCATAAATATAATATAACTATGATATAAATATAATACGTATATTGAAGTATATAGACATACAATTTACATCTTTAAACACAGTCTTCACTTTTATACCTCAAATAAACCATTTCTTTATATTTCTTCTTAAATTGTTTTATGTTTGTACATTCTTTTAACTCCAAATTCAAACCATTCCACAGTTTAATTCCACAAACTGATACGCAAAAACTTTTTGTTGTATGCATGAATAAAGATTTGAAGTTTAGGTTTCCCCTTAAATTATAACCCCCTTTCCTCCCAATGGATAACTTCTGAATGTTATCCGGTAGCGAATGATTTTTTGCTTTAAACATTACTTGTGCAGATTGAAATGCCACTAGATCCATGAGTTTTACTACTTTAGACTGTAAGAATAGTGAGTTAGTGTGATCTCGATATCCAGCCTTATGAATGTATCGTATTGCTCTCTTTTGAAGTAGGATTGTTTGTCTTCAGATTATAAGGAGGCGAAAAATGAATTTCTGGTCAGAGTACTTGTGTAATGGACCCAGGTTTAGAACAAAGCATGTTGGATGGAGGTTCCTTAATTACCCCCAGTACAACAGCCCCTCGCAGCCTTCAGGTCGGCCTGCCCATCACCTGTCTGAGGAAGGTCAGGAATCATTTAGAGTTGCTAAGGTCCTGGAAGTGCAAGAGTCCTCGTTAGATAGAGAATAGCAGCCGGTGTCAGGCCCTGACAGGGCTTTTGTCTACATGGTGAAGGACATGTACAACACCAGCAAAACACTGAGGTGAGAGGCTGTTATGCTAATGTACCGTCAAAAACGTCTGACAACTGTGTGGGCTGTTATGGTTTGTTACTTCCTGTTTTATTTTGAAGCCCGTCGGTGCGTCCGAAATGCCATACTAAAAAGTATATACTAAAAAGTATACTTAAGTTCGGCACACTTTTGAGTAAATATCAGTAGTATGCATTAATTTGCACGTACTGTTAAGAGCGCACACGTCACTCCCTGCCGTAGGGAGGGGGGGGAGTTGTTACCATGGTAACCTGTCACAGCAGCAGTAGCAGTGTTCCGCTCTTTCCCGTTTATTCTGGCCGAAACAAGATGACATTATATAATATTATTATATACGAATATTATAATATTAATATCATATAATAATATTATTATAATTAATATTATACTTATGACTTATACGTATCACTAGGCAAACCAAACGCCACTGCATTGCATTGTGGGAAGTTTCTGCTCAGCTAGTGTCCATCAATCCACACTAAAAAAATTCTCCGGAATGAGTATGGATAGCGCATACTATTGAGTACGTTCTAATGTTTCGGACACACTAAAAAATCTTGCATACTCATTAGGGTGGAAGTATGCGATTTCGGACGCAGACCGTATAGTGTCTTTGTGTTTGAGTTCTTGTTTGACTTTCCTGTTTCCCATCTGCCCTGATTGTCTGCACCTGTGTCTCGTTAACCCTCCTGTGTATATCTGGTCTTGTCTTTCCCCTGCTCCCTGCTGGTCCGTACTGTGTCCTCCTGTTTTTCCCAAACCCGGTTTTTGTAGTTTTTGATTCTTGTTTTAAGCTCTAATTCAGTGGTCACCAACCCTGGTCCTCAAGATCTACTGTTTTGGATGTTTCCTGGCCTCAGCACACCTGATTCTAATTAACGGTCCTCATTAGCTTGTCTTCTTCTTCTTCTTGAGGTTTATTGGCGGTTGGCATCCAGTTTTTTCCGGTGCATTACCGCCCTCTTCATCATTTTCATGGTCCAGACTACTGAAACTGATTCATACACTCATTCTTTGTTTTACTATATTCTTTCAAATAATTCTGTGTCTCTTAGAAACTCAATTAATGCTTTCACATGTTTTCTATTCTGCATTCCTAACAGACTTTTAATATTAAATTCCTGTTCTCCCAATTCTCTCAATTTATTGTTCATAGTCTCCCTTTCCATCTCATATTTCCTACAACTCAGTAAAACATGCTCTATTGTCTCATCTTCTTGACAATCTTCACATAAACCATTCTGATGTTTCCCTATAATCTTCAAGTTTTTGTTTAGGGCACTATGCCCTAATCTTAGCCTTGTCAATACTATTTCTTCTCTTCTTTTCCCACTACCCACCCTTTTAATTCTAGTGCTCTCTTGAATATTATATAGATGCCTTCCTTTGACCTCGTTGCTCCATTTTTCTTGCCACATTAAATTCACTTTTTCCCAGATCACACTTTTAACTTCAGACTTGCTAATATTCACATTCATTTCTACCACCGTTTTCTGTATTGCCTTCTTGGCCATCTTGTCTGCCATCTCATTTCCCTTAACTCCAACATGAGCAGGGACCCATAAAAACTTAATGTCACTTCCCTTTAAAACTGATCTTGTGGCTGACTGAAGGACCTCATACAGCAGACCTTGACGACTCTTTGAATGAGACGATCTCATACTCGCTAGAACTGCAGTTGAATCTGTACAAATGACTACTTTTTGAACTTTAATCTTTTCCACCCATTTTAAAGCAATAAGCACACCCAGCATCTCTACTGTGTAGACTGCTAAATGGTCTGAAGTTCTTCTATTCATTTCTATACTCTTTGAAGGAACAACTACTCCAAAACCAGTCACTCCAGTCTCCGGTTGTTTAGCTCCATCTGTATATATTTCAATAAAATCACTGTACTCTGTTTTTTAAATATTGAGTTGATGCAGATCAACCTCTTGTCTCTTTCCCTTTAAGTCCAACAAATGCCAGTCTACATATGGCCATATCATCCTCCATGGGGGCATTAATGGATATACCACAGTTGGACTTAACTTCATCTCCCCGACACCAAGCTCTTTAGCAATGTCATTCCCCACCCTACCAAAGTTATCTTTCTTACATTTTCCAAACTCCCAGCACTCCTTTAAAACTCTTTTTATAGGGTGAGACTCACCATGTCCCTGTAACGATGCCCAATAATTGCTCTTCAACTGTTTTCTTCTTAATGCTAATGGCATTTCTTCCAGTTCTACTTGTAGTGCACATACTGGAGTTGTTCTAAAAGCCCCACTGCATATCCGTAGTGCCTTCGCTTGAATTATATCCACCTTTTTAAAAAGGGACGCTGCTGCTGATCCATAAACAGTGTAACCATAGTCAATAACTGATCTTATCATAGCTACATAGATTGTCTTTAACGAAGCACAACTTGCCCCCCATTCCCTTCCTGTCAAACACCTCAAGACATTTATTACTTTTTTACATTTGTCCTCTACTTTCTTTATGTGGTCTACCCACATCAATTTAGAGTCAAATATCACTCCCAAATATTTAAATGATCCAACTCGTTCCAGCTCTTTTCCATACATATATAGCTTCTCTTCCACCCTTCTTTTCCTGGTGAAAATAACTGACTGAGTTTTTTCCACAGAAAATCGACATCCCCAATCCAACCCCCACTCTGTTACCCCATCAATTGCTGATTGAACTTTACTCACTATATACTCCAAATTCCTTCCTGAGTGCCCCATCATCAGCAAAAAGTGAAGTACCAATATCTGATGGAAAATTTGAAAAAACATCATCATGATTATGAACAGTAGAGGACTAATAACACTTCCTTGCGGAGTCCCATTCCCAACCATATATTTGTTCGACATCTCACATCCTATTCGGACCTGTAATTTCCTGTTAAATAAAAAATTCTTTATCCAGTTAAAGGTTCTCCCTCCAACTCCCATCCCATGTAATTTGATCATCAAACCTTCTCTCCACATCATATCAGGCTTTTTCAATATCAAAAAAGACTACCACTACTGATTCTTTATTTGCTTGTGCCCTTCTAATCTCATTTTCAAGTCTTACTACTGCATCCATAGTACTCCTACCTTTTCTAAAACCACTTTGACAGCTCGTCAGCAAACCTCTCTTCTCAAGGTAGTAAGTTAATCTTTCTGTAACCTTTCCATAATCTTGCACATTGGAAGTTAATGCAATCGGCCTGTAGCTTGATGGTTTACAAGGATCTTTCCCAGGCTTCCTAATTGGAATTACCACTGCTTCCTTCTCATTAGCTTGTCATCAAGGTCTGGACAGTTCTGTTGATGACACAGCTCCTTGTATCACGGTGTGCTGAAGCAGGGTAGCATCTAAAATATGCAGAACCGTAGATCTCGAGGACCAGGGTTGAAGACTGCTCTAGTTTTTTGCATCCTGTTAAGCAGCGCTTTTTGTTAATAAATCATTGTTTTTGAGAACTCCTGCCTCCTGCTCTCCTACATCTGGGTCCGACAACAACCGTTTCATAACAGAAATGGTTTTATAAACCTTTCCAGACTGATGTTCACTAACAGTTGCTCCAGTAAGATCAGGGTTGATGTCTTCCCCTCTTAGCATTATGTCAACACACATCTGGGCACTTCCAAAACCTCCTTTCATAGAAGTCTGCACACCTGCTGAGGATCACCTCATCAAGGCTTGATGATTAAGTCATTCCTACCGACCACTGGACTCAAAGAGGCATCATGCTGGGCCGGCATCTTGTCAGAATAAAGAGCACTCTGTGCCACCTCTACCCTTGAAAGACCGTCCTACAGGCTGCTTGATAAGATGAAAGTATCAGTTGAAATGGAGTCTGCAACACTCATACATCAAGCTCATAAAATCTGAGGATATCTTCGCGGTCGTACAGACGTACAACACTGTCAGCCTGACGCGCGCTGATAACAGCTGCACACCATCAGCAATTTTGACCGCATCGTTCCCTTTGCCCTTCTTATGTCTAAGTATCTTTCTTCTTTATTTTCCTTGGTGTCCTTCCTTTGTTTGCAGTTAAAGGGGATAATAACACAAAAAAGACTCTCTGCTTCAGAGCCTGCATTTTAGGCCTAAAGTGATCATCATCATACAGTAAGACAACCCTGCCTCTGACATCAGAAAGAAAATATGTGAACTGCTTGGATTTAACTTGTTTTCTTTCTCAGTTCACCATACAATGTGATGTGATCTTTTACAACAGCATTCAACTGTGTGTCAACACTATGCAAAGAGGAACATACATCACTGAGGGTCTCAGAAGAGAAACTGCTGCAGCACATCATTCTAGAAAGGGTTTATAAAAACCATTTCCAAACTAAATGGAGAAAGATTATTTACATTTAAGGCCTTCGTCAAGCTTCACAGGAACGAACGTCCCAACAAATTTACTTGAAGGTTAACCCAAGCTCTACATCACAGAGCATGCAGGCCTCACTGAGCATGTGAGAGGTTAAAGTCCATGACAGTGTAGCGAGGCGTAGTGCAGAGGGAGAAGTTGTCCAACAACGCCACCTGAGGAATTGCACCCCAGGAAATAAACTCGACTCGGTACTGGGTCTACTATGAGGTCACACAGATCCGTTACACCAAGTAAAAGAGGACATGAGACGGACTTCCAAAAATATATGAATTATTTTTATTTAACAATGTTTTACTAAAATGAACATGTTCTCTGCAACCCGAGTGTCTGCTAAAACCACTGTAGGCTAAGGGGGAAATAAACAAAAAAAAGGGGGAACAGGGCCACGCTCAGGGAGGCGGACAGAGTAAAGAAACTTAACACACACAATACTACAAACCAAACCACCACGTGCCACAGCAACTTAAGGGATGTGAGATGGGGACCACCACCAGGGAGTCTGTCACGCACTACCCAGCTCCTGTCCAGGGGAAAAAGAAACAAAATTAGGGGAAGTGACACTCGAGGGTTGGGTTATACAAATATTTAAAATGGCCTATTCTAAAACACTCCCACACAAAATTCACCCACATGCACACCAACATAAAGAATACAAATTAATTGTTTTAAAGTAAATACAAATACTTAAATAGTAACTCAGTTATGGGTGGCAACCCATAGCTAAATAGCAAAATCAGAAATATAACCAAAAACTAAAACATAACCAGATGCGACTCAACAAAAGAAAATAAATAAAACAGAAAGAAAAATGCTTTAAACAGCTGGCCCAAGGAGGAACCGGAAACCAAATGAATAATTAACCAAAAAATAAACAAAAGAAATAAACCAATAAACCAACAAACAAAGAAACAACACAGCAATTGCAGTGGGGCTTCAGTCTGATGCTGCGTGGATAGCTGCAACCAGAATTAAAACAATGGCGTGGAAGACAGAGTGAAAACGGAGCGGCTGCACCAAGGCTGGAGGCCGCGGATGTTTAACTTAGATGGCCGTGATGGTCAGCAATAAGCTGTGCAGTGCATCCTTGGAGCGCAGGAGGAGAGACAAAACTGCTGCAGATTCCGCAGCTACAGCAGGACAGAGCAGAGGGCAACAGCTGTTAGCACAGGGCTACTATAGCTAACAAAAATTAATAAAAAAGAGAGCATGCTTACTGATAAAGAGAGCTTTAAAACTCTCGATCCAGTCCCAGTCTGCAAAACAGCAGAGAGGGGACACCACACTTCCTCCAGCTGCAACCCAACTGACACGGCCAACACTGAGAATAACAATAATCACGGCGGTTGTTAAACCCTAATGTGCCATAACGTTGCACAACGTTGACACACCCACACTTACCTTGCGAACGACCAAACAATAATCACGCCAACACCAAGCGAACAGAGCACGCCAAACAACTGGAGCACGCCGACACAGAGCCTTTCCAGTTCAAAGCCAGGGAGAGAATGCGCCCTGCAGGAGCGCAGTGCTTAAACAGGTGATGCCAATGTGCAATCAAGCACCCGTGATTCCGATTGAGTGGGAAGAGGTGGAGCAGAGCAACACCCGACCTGCCACAACAGCCTAACTGGAAGAACACTGAAGCAGTGCAGTTTGTTTGGAGGAGTTTCCAGGAGGAAACCTCTTCTGTCTAAAAAGAACATGGAAGCACAACTGAGGTTCACAAAACTGCATCTGAACAAACCTGCAGACCTCTGGTACATGTCCTTTGGACACATGAGACAAAAGTAGAAATGTTCGGTCTTGATGTCCTGTGGTGGTGGGTTGTGGTTTGGCGTCACTGTAGGGCGGCGAGCAGCGGTTCAGGCGATAGCATCAGAAGGCTGGACCAGCTGGATCCATTCTAGTTAATCCCTCTCTACATAAGCAGTAGCGGCTGGGACTACTGAGTAACACGATGGTGTAGGGGTCATGGTTTGGGGTTTGGCACACCAGCAAACTAATTAGAAATAGTTAAAAACAAAGTAAAAGAGTGAGGACTATCAGAAATATCAGTCCAAGTCCAGACCTGAACCTGGTTGGGATGCTGTGGTGGGATGGCCGAGGATGGCTGGCAACAGTGCACCCATGGACACCGCTGGTGACGCAGGGGAAGCACCATCACAGGTAAAGTAAATAACCCATCCAACATTTATTTATTTTTATTTAGTTATTTATTTCATGAAATTGTACTGTTTTAAATAATATACAGTTTATGGACGTAAAGATATAGCCTACTGCTTTAGCTTACAAGCTAACGACATGCCAGTTAGTGCTTGCATTAGCTACTAGTAGGGATGGGAATTGATACGAATTTTCCAATTCCGATTCCATTTTTGATTCTGTTTAACGATTTGATTCTTTATCGATTCTCATTTGGAAAAAAGGAGAACAAACAGGTCGATTAGCATCAACTTTGTTTTATATCTTTGAACAAAAAAATACAAGTAAGGTCTTAAGACGCCCCCAGCCTTGGGCTCCTCGATGGTGTGCCAGGGGGTCCCCACAAAATTATGTGTAATATAAAATATGTATTTAATATAAAATAATAATAAAATAAATATGCTTCTGTAGAAATAAATACAACAAATTATTCTGTGGCAATTACACAAGAATGTCCAGTAACATGTTCAACACCACAAACTTAGTCACTGCTCGGTGTCATTCATCTATTTGGGCCTGGGTCATACTCTTCCCTGCCTTGATGAAAAGGAGAAGCTAGCGGTAGACTGCTCTTTAACTTCTCCCATAGATGAGCTGATGCGCTGCACCTGTGTCAGGAGCGCGCCCGGCTCGTCCTCGTGGCCAAGCACACGGCCGACTCCGCGCTCCCAGCGCGACCGTGTTACGGAGGAAACCCAGCCGGCCGAGCCCTAACAGTCTGCTCCCTTTGTTGAAATGTCCACATTGCAAGTATTGCAAGTCGCCCTGTTGTCATCCTTTTTGGTAAAATGTAACCAAACTTTTGAGCGTTTATGCCGCTCTGTCCCCATGTTTTCCTGCTGGGCACAAATGCGCAAGTTGCGTAACTACGCAACGTGCGAGGTGACGTCATTCGCGCCCACTGGAATCAATAAGGGAATCGTTTGCAAAAAAGGCAAACTATTCCAAGGAATTGAAACACTGGGAACCGGTTCTCAACAAGAACCAGTTCTCGATTCCCATCCCTAGCTACTAGCATTAAAAGTTGGCTTAAGTTAGCTAATTAGTACTAGACTATGAAGACAAACAAACAAAACTAATTTGAGATATAATGTTGAGAAAAATATGTCTTTTAATGATTTAACGTTATAACTTGTGCCAATTGGCTTATAGATCGGTCCATTTTTTAAATAACTCTGCACTGACCGAGAACAGTCAGCAAAGAGGAATTGAAACCGAACTTATACAATTAACATTATATATATTATAAATATACAAAATGGACCGATACTCCATAGAGAAGGTCAGGTTTGTGTCCTCAGTGGAAACTGGACAATGACTGAACGTAAATGACTTCGGAAAAAGAAAATCCACCTTCTGGAGTGGTCCAATCAAAGCCCATCACCAATGGTATGGGGTTCACATACCTTTGTTTTTATCACTCTACCATTGACTTTTCTTCATTTTCCTCCGTGACCAGTGTTAATAAATGTTATTAACCATCCTCTGTCATTTTTTCAGTAAACCCTCAAACATTTATTTTAAATACTTTATCCACAATTAATGCTTCACTATGTCAAAAACGAATTTTGCTTGCTGGCCTAACAGCAGCAAAAAAGATTATTGCAGTAAGATGGAAACCACCACACACGCTTAACATCTCCCATTGGTATCTGACTTTTCTTGATATTATATATCTGGAAATATCTACAGTCCGAATCCATAATGCAAAACAACAACATTTTTTATTTTGGTATATGGCAGCAGATCAAATTAAAGCCAAACTTGAAAAATGTATTTAAAATTGATATAGTCTACCTTGTTGCAGCTATTCTTGTCCAGTTTTTGATATTATGTTTTGCCTTTGTTTTATTTTGTCCTTTTTTCTTTGTTTGTTTGCTTGTTTTTTTATTGTTGTATTATCTTTTTTTCTGTTTTCCTTATTATTAATTATTAATTGTTTTCATCGAATGATTAGGTCTGAGGGGTGGGTTTGGAAGGGGGTGAAAATATGTGTATAATCTTTGTGTGACATCATTGTGGATGCCACCGTTTATAATAAAAAAAGAAAAATAAATTTGATCACAAAAAAAATAATTGTTAATAACCACCCTCTGTAATTTTTTCTATTGTTGAAAACCTAAAACATAAATTTCTTGTTCAAAATGTTGTTTTGATTATCACGTCTCCCTCTCGGCGTTCTAATCTCATCAGGGACAGAATTCCAGAGCGTTCCACATTGATGCCATTGTCCCTCTTATCTCCTGCAACTCAGAAGAACACTTCTGATATTTACGATTTTTCCTCTTTCTGCTGGCTGCAGGACAAGTTTTTTGCAGATTTTCTCTGTGGATTTCTGTAATGTCTGAATGCAGTAAACAACAGAGTGACAAAAACCAGGACGTGCAGCGATTTTAAACTCTGAAAAGGATCCAAGAGCCAGGAAGACAGATGGAGTTTGCAAACACAGCGCCGCGACAGTCCAGTACATTTAAGACAGGGCTCAGCTTCCTGCGTTCTGTCCACAAAGATGGGGCTGACGTGGGGCTCAGGCTGCATGCTGCTGCTGAGATTAGCCCTCCATCTGGCAGGGTGGGCGCAGCGAGCAGCCAAACCATCCCAGCTTTCTGTAAAGATCTCAAAGTGGGGAGGTCTTCCTTTGTGTTTGGCAGAGCGTCACTGTCCAGCCCTGCCCACCAAGCCCGGAGGATCAAACATCTGGATGACTTTGCTTTCTGGACGCTGAAGAGGATGTCATGTCCATCGTGGCTCACAGCCGTCATCCAGCTTTGTGTCCTTGTTGTTTGAACTAAAACAGAAACATTAAATTATGTGTTTAAAGTGGAATTACTTTTTTTTTTTCATGTTTATTCAAAATAAAAATCAGCTCGATGGTCGTGGCACTGGGAGAATACAACCTCAGGGATTATTTATGTAACAAAAATGAGACCACAAATTGAATTACAGTATATGTAAATATGGTCAATAACAAGTACCCCATGATCCAACGTCTTGTAGATCCACTTTCAGCAGGGTTGTGCTTGAACCACATGAAAACATAAGGAGAGTCCTACCTGCAGGCTGGAAGTCTGCACACATGAACTAAACAGGGGTATGAACACCCCAGGGCAGTTATCTGGAAACCCTGTAAATATGGACATTAATGGACGTTAATGTAGATTGACTCACTTTTGGACACGGCCCTTAGTAGTCAGTAGAAGAACTGCATAAGTTGGCATTTACACCTTACCCTGCGTTCACACTGAAAGCGTCAAAAATCTCCCGACGCCAGCATCTCGCTGCTTGGTGCATTCACACTGAAAGCAGCATGTACTGTCGACACCTGCAGTGGGCGGGGCTAAAGATGTGCTGCAGAAGTCGAGGGAACAGTGTCTATAGCCTACACATATAGTGTGCACATCTTCAGTTTCCTATTTCACCATAGATCACACTTTGGGACGCCTTCTTTATATTTTAGCGTTATTTCCGCGTAGATAAGAGTGAGTTTGATGCTCCTTAACAAGTTTGGTCCGCAGATCAACATCAACCGCCAGCGAGCCCTTGCTCCCAGTGATCACACCAACACAGAGCCGACGGCGTAGGGTTCGCGTCGCCGCGAACACTACGCCGTCGATTTAAAGTGGCCCATAATTCAGGCTTCGCCGCAGTCTGTCTGCGCTGACCACAACACACCGGGTCGGAGCGGATTTGGTCATGATGTTTAACCTGTGTTTTGTGATTAATAAGCACGGTTTTTAATTATTTTGCGTTGGATCAATGTAGCAAATAAAATCGTTGGGACTATCCAGCTCCTCACCCATAAGATACGTGTTTCACGTGATCAGTTTAGGTAAAAACGGCAGTCAAATCAGCAAAAATGTCAGTTTGCTGGATAAAATATATTAAGTCCTGATAAAATAAGTTTGTTAGTGCACGTCTCTGCTCCTGTACGCATGTGAATGAGTATACGTTTGTGTGTACACGAAAGTACAATCTGCATTGAGGCTTCTTGCTTCGGGAATCCCGGTCTGTGATTAGACGCTGCCTCCCGCTGCCTCTCGACACGCGTTTTCATAGAAAATTAACTGCAGCCGGCTGCCTATGATGCCCGTGACGCTTTCAGTCTGAACGCAGGGTTAGTGGTAGTCTCCGAAACCAGATGTAGACCCTTGTTGGTTCCCTCTTTACGGAAGAGTATCAGGGCCATGCAGGAGAAAAAATATTTGAGAGGGGAAGATTTTTTTTTATTGTGCACTTCGAGAAAAAAGTTGAAATGTCGAGATTAATGTTGAAGTACAATTTCGAGAAAAAAGTCGAAATGTTGAGAAAAAAGTCGAAATGTGGAGAATGTTGAAGTACAATTTTGAGAAAAAAGTCGAAATGTTGAGAAAAAAGTCAAAATGTCGAGATTAATGTTGAAGTACAATTTCGAAAAAAATGTGTTGAGAAAAAAGTCAAAATTTTGCGAATAAAGTTGGTATTTCAACTATATTCTCGAAAATTTCATGAATAGTCGAAATTTCGACTTTATTCTTGAAATTGTATTTCAACATTAATCTCGACATTTTGACTTTTTTCTCGAAGTGCACAATAAAAAAGAATCTTCCCCTCTCAAATATTTTTTCTCCTGCATGGCTCTAATACTCTTCCGTACCTCTTTGATTAGTTATTATAATAAATATTTTAAAATATTAATAACTGTCCTTCAAGAGCTTTGGAAACCAGCAGAAACTGTGATTGAAGATAAGAAATCTGTGGCTATTTGAAGAAAAAAAAAAAAGCTATAGCTTTTCCATGAATTGAGAAAAGCGGGTCTCATGTTGATAAATGTAAAGTTGTCAGAGGTAGCTTCTTACACTGCAGAGAGTCTGAAAAGAGTGTATTGAGAGTTATTCACAGACACATTTAGATGAGGACACACACAAAGGTTTCTTCTGTTGCTTCTCCTCTGAGGACAACGTCTCCTCAACAGAGAGGAGACTACATTCAGCTCCTCTACATCACACTCGCTGCTGGAACTATTGAAAGTGATATCTGAGATTTGCTTTTCCACTGGCAGGCCAGCCTCCGATAACCAGCTGCTGTTTAGTGTGTGTGCCCTCCACAGATGCGAGTGGACAGCTTCCACTTCCTGCTGCCATTTCCATCCCACCCTCCCAGCCAAATATGAGGAGATACGGCGAATCAAAGACGCTCTCACAGCTTACAGCCTCTTGCTGTTCTAGCTGCTTTCTCTCACGGCTGCATCTTCAGTAGCGAACAAGAAACACCAGAAAGGTTTGAAAATCTCTCAACCCCAATTCAGAAAAACATCGAAACCCTGTGTAAAATGCAACGTGCTAAACTGACACCAGTGCAGACGCGCCGATATATAGGCTACAGCTGCAGAAATCAACACTCGAGGCTGACTCCAGGAATGAGTAGAAACTTCCAACTTTACAGCAGAAAAGGGTATTAATCTCAATAGCTAGACTTTAAAGCCATGACAACTATACTGCTTGGGTTGTCAAATTAGCGCATTAATTGCAATTTATTTATTACAGGCATATTTAGCCTGTTTTGTTTTTTAATCGCTTAACCTATTTTTCAATCTCTAACTTTCAATCTCTAAGTTGTTAGGGGTGGAAAACAATGATCATTCCCACCTTGAAGTGGACACTGATTGGCTGTCCCTGTGTGTGGGTGTGGTTAGCATAAACTGTTGTAGCTGGACAGGCATGGGAGCGGGGTAGCAGCGGAGAGGTGAAAATGGAGGAGCATGTGAAAGTTGTCGGCCCAGTGAATGGGGAGTTTACATTTTTAAAATGCCCCGACAGCACCTTTGATAAAGGACTTCGCTCACCACTGAAGCAGCTCAAATTTAGCCACATAAACGCAGAGCACCCGGTCGTGAGTGTAGCTAACGTTAGCAGCAACGATGTTGCCACAGCAACGATGTTGCCACAGCAAGCTCTTCCCCAAACTAAACTCGAAGAGAGCACCGCGACCGAGAGGCTGGCGAATGTTTTTGCCAAGTGGGTGTAAACAGCTAGGACTGCATCTGTTTTAAGTCTGTTAAAGAACTAAATAGATGACTTTATAAAGCCACTTTTTTGTTATATAGGCTATCAATGTTTTGATCTGCCACAATAATGTAATGTAATAAATGGAAAATACCTCAAGTTGAGGGCTTTTCAAAACTATTTTTAGGTGAGATTAAAAAAGTGATTAAATAGATTGATGAATTAATTACAGGTCTTAATTAATAAATCGCTGCATTTTTTTAATCGCTTGACAGCACTATATTGCATTGAATTTTTGGGTAAAAATATATCCAGCTACTCATTCATACTTCAAGATGTTCACGCAGGCTAAAGGCCGTCAACTAGCTAGAAGCAGTCCAGCTGCAGTCCAGCTGCAGTCCAGCTGCAGATCAGCTGCAGATCAGCTGCAGTCCAGCTGCAGATCAGCAACAGTCCAGCTGCAGACCAGGTGCAGATCAGCTTCAGTCCAGCTGCAGTCCAGCCTACCACTTCATCTGCTCAGCACTTTTTAACATCCCTTAATTTTGACCTGTGAGCTAAAATCAGCATAAATATTTCTATTTTAAAAAGAGTTTACGCGTTGGTGCCTGGATAGCTCAGTGGGTTGAGCGGGCGCCATTTTTAGAGGCTGTAGTCCTGGTTTGAATCCCGGCTTGTCGCTCTATACTGCAATTCCCCCCCTCCTCAATGAAGTCCACTAGTTCCACAAAAACCTTTGAAAAAACGTGTTGCATTTGTAATTGTACTTACAAACCTCAGTGACAGATTCAACCATATTTATGAAATTAACTAATTAATTAATAATGAAAGTTGACATAAAAACTAAGCTAAGGAGAGCTAAGCTAAAATGACTGGCTTGTCCAAGCAGTTGAGACTTTGGTTAGCACTGCACATTTTTCCATTTTTTGATTTCCCAAAGGTGGGTGGAATCCTCCTGCTAAGATTCAGATGACCAGAGATGACCAGAGACTTAGATGACCAAACGCTGCCATGACTAAGACCCAATGCGGGCCAATGACTGTTGAGTATCAGTTCCAAAGGAACCAGAATTCAGACATCTGTAGTTTTCAGCACCACAGGAAAATACTGAGTTTTTGAGCTCTTATCAGTTTTATGGAGTTTGTGCTAAAAGAATTTTAAAATGATGTGTCTGGGATAGTTTTAATACCGATTTCAGTAATTAAGAGACGATGGCCAACATTGTTTATTTTCTTTAATTTCCTAAATCCAAAGAAAACAGAGCTAAATGTCTGTTTTGGATTAAACTGCCAACTTAATGTCCACAAGATAAGCAACAATGTCTACACTTGTTCTGAGATTAATCAAAGCAATAACACTTTTAACTCTGATAACATTACCCAAAATGATTTAATCACAACAGTTATGTAGAAACTCCGTCTCTGATAATCATCAAGGTGTTTTGTCTTTTTTTCCAATAAAAGTGACCAGATTTCTAAATGATATTTTGAACTCGCAACCAACCTGTAGAACCTGAACCACCAACCATTTCTATACCTTTATTGTCAATACACATCTATGTCCTTGTTCTCAATACCGGTTCAGTTGTAGCTTTATATTTTACAGGTCCATGGTTATGACCACAATCTGGCGCTCTTGTTCAAGCTCTGTGTGCTGGTCGGCTCATACAGTACCTTGACGATGATGTTATTGTAATTTCAGATCAGCCACCTTCCCTGGAGTACTTCAAACACCTGAAATGCTCTGTACTTCGGCTGCAGGTGTTTGATCTCCAATGCTCTCAGAAAAGCTGCTCCATTGAAGAATCTTGAGTTTCTGGTAGCAACTAAAGCAACAAACCTGGATAATATCAGTTACGTCTTCAATAAATAAAGCATATTTCAATAGCTGTTTCATTCTACGACACTTTCAAAGAGAATTCATTGAAAAATGCATGAAGACAAACTTCTTGTAGTATTTCAAACATACTTTGTGAGTTGATTTAATTCAGAAGTGTATCTTAAATGTCTAATTTAAGGATAATAAAGAACATGGAACATTATTTTAAGAGTTCATCCAAAGACTTCAAACAACGGGTCAGGTGTGGGTATGATAGTAGCTTAAAGATACCTACAGTACACCCACAGTTACACATACACACCTGCTCACTCACCTACATACTCACTCCGCTGTTTTGGGGGACAGATAATCGCAGTAGTCTAGCTTTGATTCAGTCTCAGGGACCTGAAATGGTTGCTGCTTGTGTCTCTGCCTGTTCTCGTGTCTGTTTGTTCGTGTCAGATCTCCAAGGCTTGTGTGCTCGTTGTGCGTTTCCCTGTGTTTATCTCGTTTCAGACTTGCAGCGGATGTCACCCCTCACTAACTATATAAGAGTAAATATGCTATATATACTGGTTCATATATTTACCTCCAATTATATACATAGAAATTACTATAAATCTATATATCGACATATATATATATAACTATAAATCAGTATATATTAATATAGATATCGATACAGAAATATCGTACGTATAATACAACTCAATATATCCATATACATACCTACATATAACATTTCTATATCCATAATATACATCTATATATCTACATATATTAATAAGTGTTCATATCTACATGTTTATTCGCATCTGTATTTTGAATAAAAAGTTTCTTTGTATCTTTTTTAAAATTGTGATATGTTTTGACTTTTTTTTAGCTCCATGCTCAGGCTGTTCCACAGTTTCACTCCGTAGTATATATGATATATTAAAATATATATGGTATATATTATATATTAAAAATACATATATATATGTCTTAGGTTTCTACCATCTTGGTATTAACCATTAATATATATGCAGACAAAAAAAAAAAAGATACCTACAGAGCGCAAAGAATATTTGGCCTGAATGTGGCCCGTATAAGGTAACTGAGGTATCTCAGTTTTTTTTGGCCAACATTTGACTGACAGCATTCCCTCAAGGTGGTGTTTGAAATCATCCCTCCTGCTAGGCACCCCAGGGTGCCAGGCTTAGGTCAGTTCTTACCAACACAGAGCCATGCAGCTGTGACATCACAGATGGTTTGTCCACTTCCCATAAGGTTTCTGGTTTTGTTACAGGAATGAAAGCAATGGATGAATTCAGAAAAAATCCCTTTGAAAATCAGAGAAATCCTCTTTGAAAGATTCACTGGGAAGTCTGTGGGCTATAAAAGTCAGCTTCCCTGCATGCAGAGTTTGATGCAGTGTGTTTAAGAAGCTGGCTATTAAGCAGCCATTGTGTGTGAGCTGTAAAAGTGTGTGTCTGAATTTGACCAGTGGATAGGAACATCGCTGATGGAGCTGCAAGAGCACATTAGACAGCACTGGTATTCTTAAACATCTATACAGTGAGGTGGAGCTATTTGAATAGCACTTTGGGTAATTATGGTCGGCAGCTCACCCTCCACCAGCTTCGCCGCTGATTCTGTCTCCTTATTTCAATTTCCTGCCTCGTTAAGGATGGCGAGAGATATGTGGAGAGGACAGGGCCTGGAAAGTAATGCAGCAGAGCACTTTATAATTAAAAGTGTTTGGAAAGTGAAGGCAGGAATAATCAGAGCCACCTTATATCCCTTTAAGGAACAAAATAAAAAATAAAAAAAAACAACCAGATTTGCAGAAGTGTCAGAATGTTGCGTTTCTTGAAATTTGAGCTTTTATGTCAGACAATATCACCCATAGAGCCTCTCAGGGCCAGTTATTTAATTTGACGTTGGTCTATCATTGATCAGTACTGTCTGGAGAAGATTCATCTCAAGTGAAAAGAGGACATCAGAAGGGTTTCTTTTCCCCTTCTGACTTTGATAACTGAGGGAACAGCAATGTGCTTACTGTATTTTGCAGACCATTAGGAGCATTGCCTAATTTTATACATATTACATACGGTATGATCAAATATATATATATAAAGCGAAACAAAACAGTCCAGTAAGTTGAACATTATTCAACTCATTCACACTCAGAATATCGTTCAGTTGTAACTGAAACAGAAAAATACACACATTTTGAATCATTCGTCTTCCACAAAGAAGGGGTAAATGTACTACACAGTTTTGATTGGTACTGTGATGGCTCAAAAGACAGAGAACCCAAAAGCACAACACCAAACAGAGTATCAGAGTCCAAGAGGCTTTAATCAGGTCAAACGTAGGCAAGAGTCAAAAATCGGGCAGACAGGCAGATCAGGCAGACAAATCCAAAGGGGCAGGCAAAAATCCAAAAACCGTGAATCAGGCAAAGTGGCAGGCAGGCAGAAACAGACAGACTCAGGAACGCTGGAAAGCTAGGCATGAACACTAGACAATCTGGCAGCTGGCATGTGGAAATGGGCCGGTATATAAAGGGGAACTGATGACCATGGAAACCAGGGGCCTCATTTATCAACCGTTCATAGAAAAGTTCTAAATTCTATCCTAGGAATGAAATTTAGAATGCGTGTAAGTACAAAAAAATCAGAATTTATCAAACGTGCGGACACCGGTCGTACGCACATCAGTGATGATAAATCCCACCTGTTCTTAACTGCCGTGCTCGTGCACGGTTAGGGTCATTTGCATTCAGAAACGCCTCTAATTGACCATATATGGTAGCAACAACAGGAGGTTTTTTTTCTTTTCAAACTTTATTGAACAAAATTCTGTAGGGTTTACAACAAAAGGCAAATGAAAGAAAACAATCAATTATCTTCAGATATTCAATATTTGGGGGGGTAAAAATTAAGAAACAAAGACATCATTTCATATAAGCTTTTGGCAATATTGTTTTTTTCACACATCAGTTTAAGAGACGCTAAGTACAGTTTACATTCATTTTTCAGATGTACAATGGAGGGTTTGCTGTTATTCCATTTGCATTTATGTATGTGATATTAACCTAGTAAAATAATTATGTTGACCATACTCTCCATAAAATTGGCGTCGGCACCGGAGTCAATGAAAACCGTCACCACGTGAGTCTGACCAGTCACAGTTACTTGTCCATGGATCAAAGGCCGAGAGGGCATTTCAGACTCGAAGGTACAGCTCACCAGCACCCCCTGAATTACTGGTGAACCTCCCCTTTTTACTGGCAGGAGGCCACAAAATGTCTGACCTGGCCACAGTACATGCACCTGTTTTCCCGCAGGCGGCGCTGGTGTTCTGCCAAGGAGAGATGAGTCTGCCCCAACTGCATGGGCTCCGGAGAATCATACGAAGCATTGGAAGCGGAAGGCGGAGCTGAACAGGAACTGCGGCAGGCCGGTGAGGGTAACCCCGGAGGACATCAGACTGGGCTCTCTCCCTCTTCCTCTCCCTGAGGCGTCCATCCACCAGAATGGCGAGAGCGATCAGGGCGTCCAGGCCGATGGGAGGATGGCTGCCAGCTCATCTTTAATAATATCAGAGAGACCATGATAAAACGCATCATAGAGTGAATCAGCATTCCACTTACTTTCGGCGGCTATGGTGCGAAACTCAATAGAATAATCAGCCACACTTCGTCCACCCTGAGCCAGGGTGAGCAGTCCACGAGCCGCCTCTCTCCCCGGTGTAACATGATCAAAAACTTTCTTCAGTTCATCAGAAAAAAGTTTCACTGAGGAGCAGATCGGGGATTGCCTCTCCCACTCCGCGGTTCCCCAGTCCCTGGCTCTCCCGGTGAGCTGGGAAATGATGAAGGCCACCCGGGCCCTCTCCGACGGATTGGAAGACGGCTGGAGCTCGGAGAGGAGAGAGCACTGAGTGAGGAACGGCCGGCATGTTCCTGGATCTCCGGAGTATCGCTCTGGAGGCGGAAGCCGAGCCTCAGGTGCTGGGGCCCAGGCCGACAAGAAAAGACGATTCATCTGTTCCCAGATGGCGTTTAAACTCCGGTCCTGACGAGCGGCAAACTCCTGAAGACCTCCGGCAACATTGGTGAGTTCCTCCTCATGACGCAAGCAGCCTGAGAAGACTTGCTGCACTGGATATGGATTTGGGTCGGCTGGGTTCATGCTTTTGGCCAGATTGTACTGTCACGGCTCAAAAGACAGAGAACCCAAAAGCACAACACTAAACAGAGTATCAGAGTCCAAGGGGCTTTAATCAGGTCAAAGGTAGGAAGTCAAAACCCGGGCAGACAGGCAGATCAGGCAGACAAATCCAAAGGGGCAGGCAAAAATCCAAAAACCGGGAATCAGGCAAAGTGGCAGGCAGGCAGAAACCGACAGACTCAGGAACGCTGGAAAGTAACACCTTTGGCAGGAAAGCGACATTTGGCCACAGGGTCACTCCTGAGCCGTCCACCTTCCACCGAAGGCACGTAGGACTGACTGAAAGGGCGTGGAGCTCGCACACACGCTTGGCAGACAACAGCCAACAGAAAGGCGGTCTTCCATGACGTTGTCCCCAAGGACCCCCCTGCCATAGGCTCAAAGGGCGCCTTGCCCAAGGCCTGCAGGACCGGCGGCAGGTCCCATGCCGCTGCACGCTGCACTCTGGGGGGGCGCCGTCTCCTGGCACCCGGCAGAAACTGTCCCACCCAGTAATGCGCACCAACTGGTCTACCATCGATGTGGCCATGGTGGACAGAAATAGCCGCTACGTGCACCTTCAAGGTCGAGGCCGCCCGGCCAGCCTCAAACAGATACTGCAGGTACCGCAGTACAATTTGTAACGGACAGGAGATCGGGTCAAAACCCCCGTCCCTGCACCAGGAGGAGAAAGCGGTCCCGCAATGCGAATACACCCTTCTTGTGGAAGGAGCTCTAGCATTCTGCAAGGTCTCACATACTGAGGGCTCAAGGTGCGTCAAGAATGACCCTCCCCTCTCAACGGCCAGGCCCAGAGTTGAAGGAGGCTCGGAGAGGGATGCCATACCTCCCCGCCCAGCTGGGACAGGAGGTCAGACCGTACTGGGAGCTGCCAAGGCTCCCCGTCCAACAGGCTGAGGAGCGTGGAGAACCAAATCCTCGAGGGCCACTTGGGCGCCACCAGGAGGACCCTGTGACCCGATAATCTCACCCTGTGAAGCGTGGGCATCACCAGGGGAATCGGAGGGAACGCATAAAGGAGGCCTCTCGGCCAAGTGTTGGCGAGAGTGTCCATCCCGAGCGGGGCACTGGTCTCCGCCAAAGAGAACCATAGTGGACAATGAGTCGTACACTCCGAGGCGAACAGATCCACACGGGCTTCCCCGTATTGATCCCAAATCATTCGCACAACCTGGAGGTGCAACCGCCAGTCCCCTGGGGGCAGCCGCCGGCGTGAGAGGGAATCCGCCACCACGTTGGCTCTGCCAGGGAGGTGTATTGCCCTCAAGGAGGCCAATTGAGGATGAGCCCACATCCACAATCTCCGGGCCTCGTTCAAGGAGTCCAGCGACCTGGTTCCCCCCTGGTGGTTGACACGAAACACTGTTGAAGTGTTGTCTGTCCGGACGAGGACATGCTTGCCCCTGAGAAAGGGCAAGAAGTGCCTCAGCGCCAAGTAGACAGTCCGGAGTTCTAGGACATTGATGTGCCGTCCCCGCCACAGAGGGCCCCAAACCCCCGGGACTGACCTTTTCTGCCATACCGCACCCCAACCCTGAGGTGAGGCATCTGTTGTCACCACCTCTCGCCTCGACGGGACTGAGCCGAGAGGAACACCATGCAATAGAAAGGTGCTGTCCCGCCACCGGTGGAGATGAATAAGGCACTGGCGTGTAACCTTGACCTTGACCCACCTGTGAAGGCGAGGGTCCATCTGGAGGCTGTTGAACCACATCTGCAGGGGGCGCAGGTGCAGCAGCCCCAGAGGTGTCACAGCCGAGGCCGCCGACAGCATCCCCAGCAGTCGGAGCCATGTGTGGACGGGCAACCTCATCCCAAGGCGGAAGGACCGTAGCAGGTCCTGAATCCGCTCCGCCCGCTCTGCAGTAAGGCGTGCCTGCATCGATAAGGAATCGACAGGCCAATGAAGGTGGTCTCCTGCGTAGGATGCAACAAGCTCTTCTCCCAATTCACCGACATGCCCAGAGCCTCGATATGTGCGAGGACCCTGGATGTCATCAGCAGTGTCCGGAACCTCTGGCCTCAGTTTTTTTTTATATATATATATATATATATATATATATATATATATATATATATATATATATATATATATATATATATATATTTTTTTTTTTTTTTTAATATACATATATATATATATATATATATATATATTTTTTTTTTTTTTTTTTTTTTTTTTTAATTTATATATATATATATATATATATATATATATATATATATATATATATATATATATATTTTTTTTTTTTTTTTTTTAATTTTTTTTTTTAAAGCTTAAGTAAAAAATACTTACCAAGCCAGGCTAGGAACCAACAGACGAGAGCAGTGGGCTGACCACTGAACGCGGCTGGGACATCTAGCATGTGGAGGAATCAGCTCAGCACAAACAATTCAAGACCGTTTGTGTGGCTGGGGAGCGAGCCAGCCCGAGACACTGGCGCTCAAATCCTCCAGACAGAAAAAGGGAGAGGTAAGATGGTTTGACAACCACAGCCTTAGAGGGCACAACGTGCGCTCCGACCAAGAGTCACAGGCAGGCTGTCAAACACCACCAACCAGAGTTGAGCTTACCTCCCCGAACCTGCAGAAAAAAATATAGATCCGAAACACGGATCTATGGAGCGATTAACCCGCGAAGTACATCAGGTTAACAGCGAGAAGATTCAAGAGGCCGGATGTAGGCTACCGGGCGGTATTTATAGACGCACAGGTAGCCTACACGTCACTCACGTGACATTGTTGTTATTAAATCTCGACCTGCGCGGAGCGCGAGGAGACATATCCACTCTGTTTACTGCCACTGGCAGTCAGGAGGGAATGAAACAGAACTGTGCTCTTTGACAGAAGATATAATTTGTTTTACTTAATTACGTTACTTTATTGTTGTAACAATAAACTTTTCACGTTATAACTTGATACTGATATTTTTTTATTTTTCTGGAGTGGCAGCATACGCTTCCGTATCAATTTTTCAAAGACTAAAGATGTTTTTGTCCATCGTCTTCAGTGTTGAGATTTTCTTTTTCGTTGTTTTGAAGATAAGTCTCGAAGGACAAGTAGCCCTTTTTCTGAAAACAGCGATCAATGGAAACACCGTTGACCCCCGCAGCACCATCAAACTTTCCGAGATCTGATTTTCTTTTGCAAAAAAGTGTCATGGAAACATGGCTGTATTCTTTGAAAGGGACTTATTAACTGACTAAATAATCATAGAAAAATATACAACTACTAGTTTAGAAGTCCAAAATATTTGTGGTAATTTTCTAACAAACCTAAAATAACTAGTAAACTGTATTTAGAGTTGGTTGTTGAAGATGGATGGATGGATGGATGGATGGATGGATGGATGGATGGATGGATGGATGGATGGATGGATGGATGGATGGATGGATGGATGGATGGATGGATGGATGGATGGATGGATGGTAGGTGGGTAGACTGCAGTGCAATTTTCTCATTTGTGAGAGAAAAACAAAGACGAGACGGCAGCTGCTGACTTCTGCAAGAGCAAAACCAGGCTGATTTGAAATGTGACATTTGTGTAGCCCTCCGCCTCATTTACTTTAAGGGATACCTTTATTAAATTAAAGTGAAAAGGCCAACTTTCACAGCTCCTTGAAATGAAAAAGTGCATTTTTCCAAACTCTGCACAGAAAACAAACAATTACATTCTTGACTGCCTTTATTTACTCCATGATTGAGCAATGCAAGCAGCCAGGAGCGGACAGATTAATTAACTAGCGCCTGAAAACCTTTATTCTCGGAGCATTGTCACATTGATGGATGGCTGATTAAAGTCAATGAGATAGCTATCAGTACACACGAAAATACCAGTGCAAAAAGTGAAGACAAAAAGCTTTTTACCTTAAAATAAATGAATATGATAAAAGAGATATGAAATGCACCACTGTTTTTGTACTGTCGGTGACCAAAATCGGCGACGCTGCATATGAAGAAGAAAAACAAATAATTGGGGATGGAGGAAGTGGCTGAAAGTGCAACTTATCATGCCAGCAGAGACTCAAATTACCTGGCTTGTGTGTCTTTTGATTAGGTTTCTCATTAGGGGTCTATACAGCTCAGACTTTGGAAATATCACAGAATTAATTAAAATGATAGGAACGGAGAAAGTGGGCAGCAAATGACAGGATGGAAGAGGGCCTGCATAATCATTGTTCTGATCAGAGCGCTATTGTCTGAGCGTGAATGTGCCTGTTGACGGCGACCGGAGCCTCTTCTGCGTTTATCTAGATTCCAGGACTGCTAGCTGGTTTCCAGCGTGCCGCCGTTGATGGAGCATTCAGCTTCCATCTACCACAAAGAGGCTCAAAGGCATCATTTAGTCGTCTGAGCGCAGACAGAGAGAGCTCACCAGGCTGTTTTGCTGTTTTCAGCTGGTTTTATCAGCTAGTTTTCAGATTTAGATAATGAGATTCTGACTGTGTTTCACCAGTTGTCCCTTCTCTCACGTACGCTGTGCCTTACTCGTCTCGTGCATAGAAAAACACAAAATCCTCAAATCGATCATCTCTCTCTTTGTCGTTTTCACAACTGTACACTACACTACAGATTAATCTGCAGTTTTTACCTCTGCCATCATGAATTTGCCCCGCATCTCTACTGACGTAGTTCTACAGCGATAAACGGCAATATTAATTAAGTAGTCTATACATTTTTTGCTTATACAGTGTTGTCACACTGATGGACGACTGTCTGAAACATAATCACTCAGAAAAAAAACCTCAGATGAGCAAGAACATACTTTTGTCATAAAGATAAAAATCATGAAGGTGATTATTCATTATTTGGCAGCTTGGAGATTCATCAGCTAAAACTTGAAATAGGACTTTCTTGTATGCCTGTGTCTTTCTCTCACATGGTTGTGAACATAGTCTGTATAATAATATCAGGACAAAATCTCTGTGATGTCACCCAAACCTTTTACAAAGAGTTGGTTCAAAGTCTAAAGGTTTGAGACTCAGGGTGAAATCGTCTTGGCTAACTTCCAAACTGATTAATTTGAAAATTGGCTAAACAGAACAACGAGCAGCGTTTAAACTGACTGGGACATGCGCACTTTAGTTCAAGTAGTTATTTAGCTTAGCAGTGCTTGTGCTAACCATGATATTACAGAGTCACATTAAAACGACATCTGAAACAAAAACTGGTTGAGTTGAAGAAAGGACTGGTGGAAATGAACAAAGAGTGGTGGAGCTGAACAGGGACTGGTGGTGGAGATGAACAAAAACTGAAATGAGGTTTGGTGGAGCTGAAATGAACTCCGGTGGAGATGAAATGAGGTCTGGTGGAATTAAAACTGTGCCTGGTGCAGAGGAAATGAGGGCTGTTGGAGCTGAAATGAGGTCTGTTGGAGCTGAAATGAGATCCGGTGGAGCTGAAATGAGGACTTGTGGAGCTGAAACAAGAACCGGTGGTGGCACTGAAACAAGGTCTGTTGGAGCTGAAATGAGGACTGGTGGAGCTGAAATGAGGGCTGTTGGAGCTGAAATGAGGACTGGTGGAGCTGAAATGAGGTCTGGTGGAGCCGAAATGGAGCCCAGTGCAGCTGAAATGTGGTCTGGTGGAGTTAAAACTGAGCCTGGTGAGGCTGAAATGTTCCCCCCCACCCGTTTCCTGTCTACCTACTTTCTCAATACGCCACTAGTGTCACAAAACAGACAAAAAAAAACACATGCTACTATTCCAGTACCAGAAAGACAGACCTGCATTCTACTGTCCTGAGAAGTATGTTCTCTCAGATCAAACTTGTCAGGTATGACTCTGTATCCTCTGCTATACAGAGGAGTTCAGGGTCCATACTTCAAGCTGTTTAGGTCTTGTAGCGGCAAAGCAAGCCCAGACCATCATCCCGCCACCACCGTGCTTGACAGCGTTGTCTCTGCTAAAATGCTGTTTGGTTTTTCTCCAAACCTGGTTCTGGACACTAAGACCAAAGATCTCCTCTGTCCTGAGGAAATTGTGCCAGAAGTCTACTGGTTTGTTCAGATGCAGTTGTATGAATCTCAGTCATGCTTCAATGTTCTTTTTCTCCTGAGAAACCTTCCTGACAAAACCCTACTTGTTCAGTCTTTTGGTTGTGCTGCGTCTCTCTGCTTTTCTCTGTTAACTCACCTCTTTTCATTCACATAATTACACTTGAATGAAAACAAGTCCATATTGAATGTCCATATTGAGTCACAGAGGAGAGGTATCACATCTCCACTCTCTGCTTTTCTGATATTCCTGACCGTATGAGTGTTTTTCTTTCATAACACATAATAAGAAGTCATGTAATCTTGTAGGTTGTAAGAGATTTTCCTGCGGGGGTCTCTGTGACATTGGAGAGCTTTTGTTAAGCCTCACTATCACAGGTCACAGCCGAAAATATTGTAGATAAAGGCTGTAGTTAGAGACGGTAAGGCATCACTCAGTTTTAGGTATTTGCAGCACTGATAATTTCAGTTTCTGGTGGCCTTCACGCTGACTACAGTGGCATATAAAGTATGTGAACCCCTTGGGATCCCAGCAAATATGACCTGACCATCATATAATCACACCAACAAACAAATATAGTCTGGTTACACATTATCCTTTAGCAACTACTACTTCAACACGCTCTTTCATTGTCTCTGGATCAGAGTTACACAACATTCATAAGGAATACTAGACTATACTTAGTCAGAATGGTGTCTCAACCACAAGTCATGCTCCCTCCGCCATTCTTCACCACCGGGATGATCTTGGTGTGATGGGCTTTGCAGGATGTCTGGTGTGAACAGCCTTCTTGAGGTCATTCCATAGCATCTCTGTAGGGTAATGGTCTCACCAGTGTTGTGCCACTCAGGTAGCTAAGCTGGTCAGTTATCGAAGGCTAATGATAATTATATTAAAGAATTATTAATAATTAATAAAGTTGACTATTTATCAAATTGAATTACCAAAATGATAATAATTCTCGTAGGGGCACCACCCCTTAATCCAGGGAAAAATGATAACTTCACAGCAGAAAATCAGTCTCAGATGATTAGGATTATCCTGCATAACAGTAAATCTTACTATCACTTACAGAATAACAATTGAAGGAGTGCAATTCGAGCTCTGGCTCTGCTCAAACAATCAGTTTGTGACCAAATCCTGCATGAAATAACAACAACCACTCATTAAAAATCAATCAGAATTTATTTACATATAGGTGTCAAAAGATGGTAACGTAACACCCCGAATAAATCCTGATGGCACACGACATTATTATAAAACCATTAACTAACTAGAAAAACGACAATCGATAAAAATGAAATGAAAGTTAAATGCATGGAATAAAAAAGGAAATCAAAGCAATAATAAACATGGTATCAACGAACATGTACGGTTCAACAACGTGGGTGAAAGATGGCTGCAGTATTTAAAGATGGCGGGACTGCAACCACGCCACGTGCAATTAGAACGGATGGTGATCCCGGTGTTTAAACCGTGATCAACTGGCGAAACTGCGCTTTAAAACATGAATGACTAGCAGAAAGTAGTGACTACAAATTAATGACAACAGTCATGGTGATAATGTAATCTCAGCTCTGAACACAGATTTAGCTCTGAAAACGCTCTTAAGTTACTGATAACCCAGGTCTCAAAACCTCACACACAGTTCTGAACGGCTCTTAGTCCTACTGATCACTGCTCACGGGCTCACATCTCCTCTGGGATCCGGATCGGGTGCCTGCGGGTTTTGTCGACTGGGGCCGTCCCTTCCCCTGAAACGGATTAGACAGCGGCGGGGCCGCCTTGTGCCGGGCCGTGGTTCCGGACCAACGGAGGCTCACACGCATTCCTAGGTGCGGCGGGGGGACCGGTCTCTCCTGCCGTGCTTCCCTGCTCGCCGGTCGCCGACGCACGGCTGTCCAGGCCCCGGGAAAGCTCACAACCGGGCGAGACGCCGGACGTCCGTCCCGATCCCTGCGCGGTTAGCAGACAGGGGCTCGGAGCGGGGAGGGGGGCTTCAGTCGGAGCGTTCAGTCGCAGCTGTGTCCCGATCTGATTGCCGGGAGCGCGTGGGCGTCGGGAGCTCGGATCTGCAAAACTTAAAGAGGACAGAGTTTACTGAGAGGTCGGAGCCTCCCGGGGACCGCAGGTCCAACGGAGCGGGGAGGGGGGCTTCAGTCGGAGCCAAAAGATCCAGCTCGGATGAGATGAAGTGGAGAAGAGAGGAAAAAGGGAGAGGGGGATGCCGCGCCGCGGTCCGCGCCGTGGATCCTCGGATCCTGCGGCTGGAGCACGCGGCAGATCTCTCCTCTTACCCTCCCCCCTTTGGGGGGGGGGAAGGTCGTGGTCCCTCTCGGCCCGGAGCCAAAAAGACGTGCTGACCCACCAGTTGAATGAAGGAAAAAGAGGCAGGAAAAGGAGCAGCGCAGCGTTTTGATCCTACGCGCGCTGCGGTGACGTCATCAGTGCCTCGTTGCGATTGGATGCGCGACGCTTGTAGGCGCCGCCCCCCCCACGCAAGGCATGCTGGGGGTTGTAGTTCATGACAAGGTGGCCATTTTAGGAGGCACATTACAGCCGATTTTCTGCTGAGCAGTCTCAAAGTTGAATATACACATTCACAAAATGTTCATACATTTTATAAGTTCAGAGTTCACATGGGCATATGGGCGACGCCCAACACCAGTTTAAACTGAAGTCAAATGGCGCTTTTCCACTAGTACCTACTCAGCCCGACTCGACTCGCCTCGCCTCGGCTTTGCTCTTTCCCACTAGGGGTCTAACGTGCCGAGTAAATACTTTTCTGTAACTACTCTGCCGAGGTTCTAAGCCGCTGAGTCGGGCTGTATCCGACGTCATCACACTACATGCCACTGATTGGTCGGGGGGTTGGAGTCAGATGTCTGAGTCAGGAAGTGGAAATCAGCGAAAGAGTGACTCTGACGGAAGCTTCTTTATTTTATTCAAAAGGAAATGACAGCGCAGAAGTCTGTTTGGTGATCCAACTCTGAGGTGCAGATGTTCATAAACCTGGTGGCTGAGGAGAGAATTAAAAAGGGATCTAGACGGGCGATAAGGAACGACCAGATCTACCAGGCACTCTGTTTCTTCTCAACCGCTCGTGGCTCCCAGCTGATTTCTCATCAGCACCGACACAAACAAAGGGGTTGCGCAATCGAGTACGTCACAGCGGCTTCACCCCAACCCGCCCACTTCTCACCTGGCTGTGGAAAAACAAAAAAGGACAAAGTGAGTGGAGGCGGGACGAGGCGTGACGAGCCGCCCCAAGCCGGGGCGCGCTGAGTAGGTACTAGTCAAAAAGGGCCATAACTGGTACTACTGGTACTACAACTGGTACTACTGTTACTATAACTGGTACTACTGTTACTATAACTGGTACTACTGGTACTACCGGTACTATAACTGGCACTATAACTGGTAATACTGGTACTACAACTGGTACTATAACTGGCACTACTGGTACTATAACGCTACGATACTAGCACTCCATTCCAAAGGTCCGCTCCAGCTTTTCCATCCAGCACTTGCTTCTCACGCGTGAGGAAGAAAGGAGAGGGGAGATCATGTGTTAACAACAACGGGGAGTGAGTGGGAGCAGCGGTGTGGCTTTAAAGTAAAGAATGAAAAAACATGAAAGGCAGAGTGCAAAACGTGTGAAGCACAAGCCTCACGCTGCTTTCACGTAGAGTGCGGTTTGCGCCTCGCCCACCGCCGCATCACAGCGCGGTGCGGTGAAATAAAAAATAATCAATTCTGCAAGACAGGCGCGGCAGGCTGCTCTTGCGCGGAGCTGAGCGGTCCGCAGAAAAGATTGCGCAGTTTATTGTGCTTGATGACCAAACCTTTTCAGTAGTGAGTAATGTGGGATTTCAACGCTTAATTCAACACCTCGAGCCTCGCTACGTTATGCCTAGTTCTGTTCTCACCACACAGCAGCACAGCGTCCCGCGTCCCGCGTCCCCTGCGCTGGTACCGGGTTGTATCCGACAGGAGCTCCGCTCCGCTAATTCAGCTGCGCCAGTCTGAATTTCCAGACCTGGAATCAGCGTGGCAGGCAAGCACCACATAAATGAGAATGTGTGTTTCGCGCCGCAAACACACACACGCGCATGTCGGGATCCGGTACCGGGTTTGTAACCGACAGATTTGGCTGGAAATCTCGGAGGGTGAAGCTGGTCCGACCTGGGACGTACCCCAGAAATCCCTGCTCGCAAAGCGGGCGGGAACCAGGTCGATCGGACCCCGCTTGGGGAACCAGGAAGTCGGGCTGCAGCAGCGCGCATCACCGCGGCTTCAACCGGGGAAAGTGACCGGTTCCGATCGGCCGGGACCGGAGGAGCCCGCCTGCACTGGTAGCAGGGGCTCCCGGGGAAAGATCACCGGCATTTCAGCCGGATCTGCCCCAGGGATGCAGCGATCGGACCCGCAACCCCACGGCAGGTGCATCCTCTTTCCCGACATGCAAAACACACACGCGCTGCAGAACACACACACACAAGTGTGCTTATTTAAATAGAGCGGGAGCAAAACTTAGTTTGATTGTATTTTATTTCACTTTACACATCAAGCAAATCCTTAAAAGTTTTCATCTTCTGTTTCGCATTAAACAGCTCAGTGGATGGTCTCATTCACGTCGCAACTCACGGGGGCTTCACCCGCCCCCTTCTGTTTTTACCGTTCTCATGGTGGCCGGCCTTACATTACCGTAATTCAGGTAATAGACACGGCGCACCGTTTCATAAGGCACCCGGCACATTTAAAAAAAAATATATATATATATGTGCGCCTTATGGTCGCGAAAATACGGTATATATATATATATACAGTACAGACCAAAAGTTTTGACACACTTCCCCATTTTTTTGAATGAGAAAGTGTGTCCAAACTTTTGGTCTGTACTGTACCATGTATATGAACTCTACTGTATGTGTGCTAGTTTCCCAATGTAGAACAGTTGTTGCGCTGTGGGTGTTTGAGCAAGGCCATATTTCAGGAACGGCTCAGTAGTTTTGACTAACTGACAACTTTATTGAATCTTCACAACCAATAGAAATGAAGGACAGTATATAAGTCCACACCACTTCAGGCATTATTCACTTTGAACAAGGAAAATACGAGAAAGAAGCTTTTGCCTGCTTCTGGTGCTAACAGATATAGTCTATGAGATCAAAAATGGGTTTGATTTGTCACCGAGACTCAGTATTACATGACTATTACATGACATGACAACTGGTGTTTTGAAATTGTTTTATTATTATTGTTTTGAAAATGTCACTTTTGGGTTTTTTTATCTATTGACAACCTCAGCAGTTACTGAACTGTGAGTGTTTGTGCAAGGACACATCCTAGGAACAGCTTGACAGATTTGGGTGATTAAACACCTCTGTGGAATCTCAACAGCCAATAGGATTGATGGGCAGCTCACAAACTCAGGAATTATACACTGACGATGAAGGAAAGACGGCATGCTTTCCAAGTTGTTTGCCAGGTATCTCATCTTGTGTGGCAAAAACAATCCTAGACAATAAAATCTATTTTGATTTGACACAGAAACCTAAGATTATGTGACTGAACTGGAAATATGATTTATGATAGCAAAACATCAAAGACAAGTCTGAATGCAGTGCTGGGCTGTAGAGAGTGAATCTTTTTGTTTTTGTTGTTTTGTTCTTTAACTGGTAGCTCATTATGCTGAGGTTAATACAAAGTGCCAGTCCAGTCATTGATAGATAGACCTTTGTTATCATTGGATTCAGGATAGAACTAAATTGCAATCGCCTGCAGCAGCGGCGTTTAAAAGGAATCCATATACAAGAACACTCAGCCCCATTCTCCTTTGCAGATTAAAAAATGACTATTACTATAATACACAATGATTGCATGTTTTGATTGAGAGAGGTTTGGGGAAGTCTGGTAGTTGGTGGTTTTATTGAGCTGTATCTCTTTCCCAAGGACAGAAGGTCGTCGAGGTGATGTCCAGGGTAAGACGAATCCCCAACAATCTTCTTAACTCTGGACTGGCAGAGCGGGGGAAGAGTTCAGGCAACGATTTTCTGTTCTGTGTTGATTACCGTCTGTAGTTCTGTTTTATCAGCTGCTGAGCAGCCTGCAGACCACACTGTGAGGCAGGATGGTAAAGTAGTCTCTATATCAGAGCGGCGGAAGGCCACCAGCGGTCTGTCACACAGATTATTCTTCTTAAGGGCTTGTAGCAGTGGAGATGGTACTGGGCTGTTTTAGGTCAGCTGTGGTGTTTCTGGACCAGGAGAGGGGTCCATTTCATGGGTTGTCTTTCTACTAAACCTTCATTTGTGAAGAAGGGAGGCTGGTTTCGGTATCCGGTCTCCAAATTATTAGCCCTATGGTATCTGTAGGAATTTTTTTTTTTCTTGTTTTTATTTTTCCGACGAAATGAGGGCCTTTTTGCCTCCCTAAACGTGCCCCAAAAGTCACCAATTTAGGGTCACGAGGATCTGCTGGAGCTGACCCTGGACAGGATGCCAGTTAAACTATATTTCCTTTAATTTAGAATGAATAATAAATCCTGACCACCAGACTGGCGTGAGACTGGAGGAACTCACACAATCTGGTATACGCACCACTTCAGTGTGTCATCGTGTTGTCGTTTAGCTGTTAGATACATTTTTACTTCAGTGACAACAGGGTTATGAACAAATACTCAGCATTTTAAGTGTGATAAAACCAATTTCAAAGTTCAATCAATAGTTAAATAGCTACATACTTGTTCTTCTTTCTTTTCTCCACTTGAGCACAATGCATGCTGGTACAAATTTCTGTTCTTTTATACTTTAGCATCACAACTGTGCCAATTCCATCGAGGTGTCAATCATCTGTGAAGCCATTGCTGAGATACGGCCATGGGGTTGCAGCCAAAGATTTAGTAACATATTTATCAAATAAAAAGATTTTACATAGTTTGGTGCAAATATATCAGGGCAGCCTCAAATGAACTCATGCTTGTTATTTCTATTGCACATGAAGTGCTTTACTAAACACTTTTTTAGTCACTTCAAAGACGACAAAATGCAGAAAATGCCCACCTCATCGGAGGACAAAAGCAGCGTGTTTGTTATGAAGTAGCTAAAAATCAGACCAATATGCCGAATGATTAATATTAAATAACATGGAGTTTTTATGGCTCTGTTAATTGAATACCTTATCTTTATCATGCAGATGCTTCATAAATATGAA